>NC_045786.1:156023260-156323260 GCF_009873245.2 Balaenoptera musculus
TCCTTATATATTTTTTAATATATTCTTCTGATTAAAGTTGAAATTGTCAATGAAGCCTTAGCATAGCTGATAAAAATGAGGGAGACAATAATTGAGGAAACAAAAGAATCTGATGACCTCTGTTACTTAAGTCCATACAAATCAAAAATAATCCATAGCAATTTGCTGTTTACTTGTTTCCTCTGTGATCATTAGTTTTCAGAGATTACAAGCGCAAAACACACTTTCAGATGTAAGAAGCATTTAAAATACAGGGCTAGAGTCCACATTGAAAATGCAATCTAAAAATGGGTAGGTCCTTATCTCACATTTATGAACTTTCTTTTTTAAGAACATATGCAAACTGGTTTCTCCACAGGGCCCTAGCTAATCGGACTGAAATTGAAAAGCTTCGTAATGCCAAGAATTAATTTTATAATTTTATGCTTTTTTACTATATTAAAAGGCAAATATTTTCTTTGCTTCTTAATAATAGAAATATTACTTTTTATTATTATATATATAGTTAACCTATTTTTAAGTTCTTTACAAGAATTTTAAATTCACAGGAATCCACAAACATTATCATTATAATTTTACTGAGCTTTTACTAAGGTCTATACATATATGATCTCAGGTTTTACTCATAAGAATTCCAGTGTTGGTATAATTATCCTGTGTTTGCTAGCAAAATCCTGAGCCTCAGAGAAGTTAAGTAACTTTCACGATTTCACACATCTTGAAGGGGTCACAGCCAGGATCAAATCAATCATACTCTTAACATCCAAATAAAATTGTTGTTTACTACTTTTTTTTTTTTTTTAAAGACAGCTGGTTATTTATTTAGTCCAGGGCCCAATCAAGGTATACACATTACGTTGATTTTTTTTTTCAACGTCTATATTGGAGTATAATTGCTTTACAATGGTGTGTTAGTTTCTGCTGTATAACAAAGTGAATCAGCTATACGTATACATATATGCCCATATAACCTCCCTCTTGTGTCTGCCTCTCACCCTTCTATCCCACCCCTCTAGGTGGTCACAAAGCACTGAGCTGATCTCCCTGTGCTATGTGGCTGCTTCCCACTAGCTATCGATTTTACATTTGGTAGTGTATATATGTCAATACCACCCTCTCACTTCGTCCCAGCTTACCATTCCCCCTCCCTGTGTCCTCAAGTCCATTCTCTACGTCTGCGTCTTTATTCCTGTCCTGCCCCTAGGTTCTTCAGAACCATTATTTTTTTTTAGATTCCATATATATGTGTTAGCATATGGTATTTGTTTTTCTCTTTCTGACGTATTTCACCATGTATGATAGACTCAAGGTCCATCCACCTCACTACAAATAACTCAATTTCATTTCTTTTTATGGCTGAGTAATATTCCACTGTGTATATGTGCCACATCTTCTTTATCCATTCATCTGTCGATGGACAGTTAGGTTGCTTCCATATCCTGAATATTGTAAATACTGCTGCAATGAACATTGTGGTACATGACCCTTTTTGAATTATGGTTTTCTCAGGATATATGCCCAGGAGTGGGATTGCTGGGTCATATGGTAGTTCTATTTTTAATTTTTTAAGGAACCTCCATACTGTTGTCCATAGTGGCTCTATCAATTTACACTCCCACCAACAGTGAAAGAGAGTTCCCTTTTCTCCACATCCTCTCTAGCATTTATTGTTTGTAGGTTTTTTGATGATGGCCATTCTGACCAGTGTGAGTGATATCTCATTGTAGTTTTGATTTACATTTCTCTAATGATTAGTGATGTTGAGCATCCTTTCATGTGTTTGTTGGCAATCTGTATATCTTCTTTGGAGAAATGTCTATTTAGGTCTTCTGCCCATTTTTGGATTGGGTTGTTTGTTTTTTTGATATTGAGCTACATGAGTTGCTTGTATGTTTTGGAGAGTAATCCTTTGTCAGTTGCTTCATTTGCAAATATTTTCTCCCATTCTGAGGGTTGTCTTTTCGTCTTGTTTATGATTTCCTTTGCTGTGCAAAAGCATTTAAGTTTCATTAGGTCCCATTTGTTTATTTATGTTTTTATTTCCATTTCTCTAAGAGGTGGGTCAAAAAGGATCTTGCTGTGATTTATGTCATAGAGTGTTCTGCCTATGTTTTCCTCTAAGAGTTTGATGGTGTCTGGCTTTACATTTAGGTCTTTAATCCATTTTGAGTTTATTTTTGTGTATGGTGTTAGGGAGTGTTCTAATTTCATTCTTTTACATGTTGTTGTCCAGTTTTCCCAGCACCACTTATTGAAGAGGCTGTCTTTTCTCCACTGTATATTCTTGCCTCCTTTATCAAAGATAAGGTAACCATATGTGTGTGGTTTACCTCTGAGCTTTCTATCCTGTTCCATTGTTCTATATTCCTGTTTATGTGCCAGTACCATACTGTCTTGGTTACTGTAGCTTTGTAGTATAGTCTGAAGACAGGGAGCCTGATTCCTCCAGCTCGGTTTTTCTTTCTCAAGATTGCTGTTGTTATTCAGTGTCTTTTGTGTTTTGATACAAATTGTGAAATTTTTGGTTCTAGTTCTGTGAAAAATGCCAGTGGTAGTTTGATAGAGATTGCATTGAATCTGTAGATTGCTTGGAGTAGTATAGTCATTTTCACAAAGTTGATTCTTCCAATTCAAGAACATGATATATCTCTCCATCTGTTTGTATCTATTGTAATTTCTTTCATCAGTGTCTTATAGTTTTCTGCATACAGGCCTTTTGTCTCCTTAGGTAGGTTTATTCCTAGGTATTTTATTCCATTTGTTGCAGTGGTAAGTGGGAGTGTTTCCTTAATTTCTCTTTCAAATTTTTCACCATTAGTGTATAGGAATGCAAGAGATTTCTGTGCATTAATGTTGTTTCCCACTACTTTACCAGATTCATTGATTGGCTCTAGTAGTTTTCTGGTATCATTTTTAAGATTCTGTATGTATAGTATCATGTCATCTGCAAACAGTGACAGTTTTACTTCTTCATTTCCGATTTGCATTCCTTTTATTTCTTTTCTTCTCTGACTGCTGTGGCTAAAACTGCCAATGCTATGTTGAATAATAGTGGTGAGAGTAGGCAACCTTGTCTTGTTCCTGATCTTAGTGGAAATGGTATCAATTTTTCACCATTGAAAATGATGTTGGCTGTGGGTTTGTCATATATGGCCTTTATTATGTTGAGGTAAGTTCCCTCTATGCCTACTTTCTGGAGGGTTTTTATCATAAATGGGTGTTGAATTTCGTCAAAAGCTTTTTCTGCCTCTATTGAGATGATCATATGGTTTTTCTCCTTCAATTTGTTAATATGGTGTATCACATTGACAGATTTGCGTGTATTGAAGAATCCTTGCATTCCTGGGATAAACCTCACTTAATCATGGTGTATGATCCTTTTAATGTGCAGTTGGATTCTGTTTGCTAATATTTTGTTGAGAATTTTTGCATCTATGTTCATCAGAGGTATTGGCCTGTGCTTTTCTTTTTTTGTGACATCTTTGTCTGGTTTTGGTATCAGGGTGATGATGGCTTCGTAGAATGAGTTTGGAAGTGTTCCTCCATCTGCTATTTTTTGGAAGAGTTTGAGAAGGATAGGTGTTAGTTCTTCTCTAAATGTTTGATAGAATTTGCCTTTGAAGCCATCTGGTCCTGAGCTTTTGTTTGTTGGAAGATTTTTAATCACAGTTTCAATTTCAGTGCTTGTGTTTGGTCTGTTTATATTTTCTCTTTCTTCCTGGTTCAGTTTCGAAACGTTGTGCATTTCTAAGAATTTGTCCATTTCTTCCAGGTTGTCCATTTTATTGGCCTATCATTGCTTGTAGTAATCTCTCATGATCCTTGGATTTCTACTGTGTCAGTTGTTATTTCTCCTTTTTTGTTTCTAATTCTGTTGATTTGAGTCTTTTCCCTTTTTTTGTTGATGAGTCTGGCTAATGGTTTGTCAATTTTGTTCATCTTCTCAAAGAACCAGCTTTTAGTTTTATTGATCTTTCCTTTCGTTTCCTTCATTTCTTTTTCCTTTATTTCTGACCTGATTTTTATGATTTCTTTCGTCCTGCTAACTTTGGGGTTTTTTTTGTTCTTCTTTCTCTAATTGCTTTAGGTGTAAGGTTAGGTTGTTTATTTGAGATGTTTCTTGTTTCTTGAGGTAGGATTATATTGCTATAAACTTCCCTCTTAGAACTGCTTTTGCTGCCTCCCATAGGTTTTGGGTGGTCATGTTTTCATTGTCATTTGTTTCTAGGTATTTTTTGATTTCCTCTTTGATTTCTTCAGTGATCTCTTGGTTATTTCGGAGTGTATTGTCTAGCCTCCAGATGCTTGTATTTTTTACAGTTTTTGTCCTGTAATT
Source organism: Balaenoptera musculus (assembly GCF_009873245.2). Taxonomy (NCBI): domain Eukaryota; kingdom Metazoa; phylum Chordata; class Mammalia; order Artiodactyla; family Balaenopteridae; genus Balaenoptera; species Balaenoptera musculus. The sequence continues at coordinate 156,027,597 of NC_045786.1, forward strand.
GATATCTAGTCTCATAGCATTGTGGTAGGAAAAGATAGTTGATACAATATCAGTTTTCTGAAATTTACCAAGGCTTGATTTGTTACCCAAGATATGATCTAATCTGGAGAATGTTCCATGAGCACTTGAGAAGAAAGTGTATTCTGTTGTTTTTGGGTGGAATGTCCTATAAATATCAATTAAGTCCATCTTGTTTAATGTGCCATTTAAAGCTTGTGTTCCCTTATTTATTTTCATTTTGGATGATCTGTCCATTGGTGAAAGTGGGATGTTAAAGTCCCTTAATATTATTGTGTTACTGTCGATTTCTCATTTTATGGTTGTTAGCATTTGCCTTATATATTGAGTAACTCCTATGTTGGGTTCATGAATATTTACAATAGTTATATCTTCTTCTTGGATTGATCCCTTGATCATTATGTAGTGTCCTTCTTTGTCTCTTGTAATAGTCTTTACTTTAAAGTCTATTTTGCCTGATATGAGAATTGCTATTCCAGCTTTCTTTTGACTTCCATTTGCATGGAATATCTTTTTCCATCCCCTCACTTTCAGTCCGTAAGTGTCCCTTGTTCTGAAGTGGGTCTCTTGTAGACAGCATATATAAGGGTCTTGTTTCTGTATCCATTCAGCCAGTCTATGTCTTTTGGTTGGAGCATTTAATCTGTTTACATTTAAGGTAATTATCGATATGTATGTTCCTATTACCATTTTCTTAATTGTTTTGTGTTTGTTATTGTAAGTCTTTTCCTTCTCTTGTGTTTCCTGCCTAGAGAATTTCCTTTAGCATTTGCTGTAAAGCTGGTTTGGTGGTGCTGAATTCTCTTAGCTTTTGCTTCTCTGTAAAGGTGTTAATTTCTTCATCAAATGTGAATGAGATCCTTGCTGGGTAGAGTGATGTTGGTTGTAGGTTTTTCCCTTTTATCACTTTAAATATGTCCTGCCACTTCCTTCTGGCTTACAGAGTTTCTGCTGAAAGATTAGCTGTTAACCTTATGTGGATTACATTGTATGTTATTTGTTGTTTTTCCCTTGTTGCTTTTAATATTTTTTCTTTGTATTTAATTTTTGATAGTTTGATTAATGTATGTCTTGGCGTGTTTCTCCTTGGCTTTTCCTGTATGGTACTCTCTGTGCTTCCTGGACTTGATTGACTATTTCCTTTCCCATGTTAGGGAAGTTTTCAACTATAATCTCTTCAAATATTTTCTCAGTCCCTTTCTTTTTCTCTTCTTCTTCTGGGACTCCTATAATTTCAATGTTGGTGCATTTAATGTCCCAGATGTCTCTGAGGCTATCTTCAATTCTTTTCATTCTTTTTTCTTTATTCTGCTCTGAGGTAGTTATTTCCACTATTTTATCTTCCAGGTCACTTATCCGTTCTTCTGACTCAGTTATTCTGCTATAGATTCCTTCTAGAGAATTTTTAATTTAATTTATTGTGTTGTTCATCATTGTTTGTTTGCCCTTTAGTTCTTCTAGGTCATTGTTAAATGTTTCTTGTATTTTCTCCATTCTTTTTCCACGATTTTGGATCATCTTTACTATCATTACTCTGAATTTTTTTTCAGATAGACTGCCTATTTCCTCTTCAATTGGCCTGGTGGGTTTTTACTTTGCTCCTTCATCTGCTGTGTATTTCTCTGTCTTCTCATTTCCCTTAACTTACTGTGTTTGGAGTCTCCTTTTCACAGGCTGTCGGTTCGTAGTTCCCGTTGTTTTTGGTGTCTGCCCCCAGTGGGGGCAGTTGGTTGGTTGGTTCAGTTGGTTGTGTAGGCTTCCTGGTATAGGGGACTCGTGCCTGTGTTCTGGTGGATGAGACTGGATCTTGTCTTTCTGGTGGGCAGAACCACGTCCTGTGGTGTGTTTTTGGGTGTCTGTGAACTTATTATGATTTTAGGCAGCTTCTCTGCTAATGGGGGGGGTGGTGTTCCTTTGTTGCTAGTTGTTTGGCATAGGTTGTCCATCACTGGAGCCTGCTGGTCCTTGAGTAGAGCTGGGTCTTAGCGTTGAGACTGAGATCTCTGCGAGAGCTCTCGCTGACATATTACCTGGGGCTGGGAGGTCTCTGGTGGTCCAGTGTCCTGAACTTGGCTATCCCACCTCAGAGGCTTAACCCTGACACCCAGCCGGAGCAGCAAGGCCCTGTCAGCCACATGGCTTACATGTAAATGGGTTAAATTCTCCAACCAAAGGCACAGGGTTGCCAGCCTTCTGCCCTCTGCCTGGTCCTCCAGCCAGGCGTTGTCCTCCTGCCATGGTCAATATGGAGAGTCTGCTTTGGATCCAGGTCCAGCTGCATTCCCTAGCATCTAGAAGAAGCAGCTGACGCCCCCATCCTCCCTTATCCCCACCCCAACTCATCATGATCCTGGAGTGCCGGAGGCTCCGTCCCTCATGCTGCTCGTAGTGCTCTGTTGTTTACTTCTTAATGTGCTTCTTTCTGTGTGTGTATGTGTGTGTGTTGGTATAAGGATTGGTATAGATCGGTATAAGTATATACATATATTTATATCCTACTTTTTTCCTTATTATAATATACTGCTTACTTTTTTATCTTATAAATAGTACTGAGGTGAATATCTTTGCACTTTAACTGCTGCTCAGTTCTCTGAATTGAAGTAGAGGAGTAGATCAAGAGGTTATAAAAACAACAGCAAAATACTTTTAATGTTTTTTATAAAATGGATGATTGTAGGAGATATTAAACTGCCCTCCTACACATGATACAAGGCACATACAGTGATGAGCATAACTGAACTGGGAAGAAAGTATGAGAAAGCTCAGCAGTTAAACTGACTACTGATCATGAACCTGGGGAGATCAATGAGATAGTTTGTTAGTGGCTGTCCATGGAGCACTGCCATTCCCTAGGGGACAATAGGGTAGGTTACATGAACCCTGCACACAGAATGGGGACAAAGTGGAGGCCCCTTATAAAGCAGGAAGTCGGGACAAACATCTCTGTTTAAAGATCAGGGCACAGAGTGAGAACCTGATGCCCCACCCTGCCAGAGAGTATGTACCAAATGTTCGTGCCTCTGTGTTATGTCAGGGAGGAGAGTGTCTTTGTTGAGAATTCCTAATGATAAGCTAATCCTTGTAAGGATTTTGAAGGCAGGATTTGTGGCCCAAACATCCAAACTGATATTTAAAATTGGTTTAGGATTGCCAGTGCCACCAAGGAGCACAGCAGAGTCAAAGTTCACAATCTTTTTGCAGGAAGTATCTTACAGCAGGGCTCAAAGGAATTCTTAAAGAAAAAACTATCTTAGACCATGAGCTCAAAATTAATTAATCTTATATCAGAGAAAACAAGCCACTGTAGAGAATCATCAGTGATGAACAATTATATCCCTGCCAAGACTGATACGTTGGAATGATCAAATATAGACTATAAAATAAGCATGTTTCATATGTTTTAAAAGGGGAGTCAAAATATGATGAAGCGATAAAATACTGTATGGAATGGTTAGGGAGATTAGAAAAAAATCCACTTTTAAGAAGAGGTTCTAAAAGTAAAACTTTTAAAAGTGAATATTGTGGTAATTAAAATTAAGAATTCAGTGGAGAGATTAAACAACTAATTTGAAAGAAGCTGAAGAGAGAATGAGTAAATTTCATATGGACATCATAAAAAAAACCTCTCAAATGAAGTATAAGGAGACAAAGAGAAGAGAAGTTTGATTGAGACCTCAAATCATCTAAGTTAAGGTGAAAGTTAAAAACACTTATATTTGGACTACCAGAAAGAGATAATACAGACATCAGGTAGTAAGACACTGGTGATTGGACCTAGAGAAATGGTTCTTGACCAAAGTGGAACATATCAAACACCTCCTCCAGAGATTTGAAATTGGAAATAGCAGGTGTTAGTGTTGATCTCTTTTGTTTCCTAGAGCATAAAAATGTACATTTGGAAAGAGGCGATAGGCATTTCCTACCTTGTGAACTAAAAGACTATTGTCTTCATTGCATTACTGACTAATCTAAACTCCAGTTTAATCAAATATAAAATCAGGGTAACAATCAACCTCATAACACTATAAAGCAAACTAACAAGATGGCGTATGTCAGTCATTTGATATGTTAAATGGCACATTGTAAGTGACCAATACATATCAGCTACTTTTGAGGCTGTTGTTCATTCAACTTGTTCTTTATTAATCCTTATGTTAGAGAGAATAAGGTAGGAGATACCAATGCAAACAGAGACAGAGAGGTCTTCCTGAGTTCCTCAGAGCAACCTAGACCTTTGGATTCTGAGGATGGTGAATCTTATACTATTTTATTTCATTTTTAAAATGAGCTCAAGTGAGCTTTTGTTACCTGTCATAGATATGCCCCAAATAATACAGTTATAGAGTAACATTAAGATGTTGGGGGTGGGGCTTCCTTGGTGGTGCAGTGGTGAAGAATCCACCTGCCAATGCAGGGGACATGGGTTCGAGCCCTGGTCTGAGAAGATCCCACATGCGGCAGAGCAACTAAGCCCGTGCGCCACAGCTACTGAGTGTGCGCTCTAGAACCCACGAGCCACAACTACTGAGCCCATGTGCCACAACTACTGAAGCCCAGCTGCCTAGAGCCCGTGCTCGGCAACAAGAGAAGCCACCACAATGAGAAGCCCATTCACCACAATGAAGGGTAGCCCCTGCTCACAGCAACTAGAGATAGTTTGCGCGCAGCAACGAAGACCCAACGCAGCCAAAAATAAATAAATAAATAAATATAAATATATTAAAAAAAAAAAAAAAAGATGTTGGGGGTGTAAAATCGTCCAGCCTATACAGATTGCTAACTGTGTATTCTTCTTGCCCCTATGACTGCTGGTGTAAATAAATGGCATCTTCCTACTGATAACTAATAATGATGAACAACATTTTTTAAAATGAAAGAAAAAAAAAATCTCCCTGAGGCACATATTTTATTAGGAAGGGAATTTACAACATCTAAATAAAAACACTGGGTGCTCCAAAAAAGAAGTTTCATTTCTGTGATTCACTCATATCAGGAATTGTTTTATAATATGACAGGTCCAGAGAACTGACTCAGAGTGGCAAACCCTGGGCACCACGCCAAACCTTCACCTCAAATCATGAAACGGCCCCTTCACTGTCTTGGACGTTGTTCACCATCAGGCAGAAATCTAGTCCAGCTAGAGGAAGCACTAACTCATACCCTTCCTGTTCCTTCACTCCCTCTTCATTCCCTAGTCAGTGTCTAACTTGCCAAAGAGAGCTTTAAATTTAACGTAGGGCTCAATTGCTTCCTAAAAAAGGACGATTAAACAAAAGATAAATAGGATAGTGACATCTTGATTGATATGACATAGGTTCATCAGTGTTGCCCATTATAAGAGGACAAATAAGTCATAAAGAAAGTCAGAAGTCAAGTCTGTAAAAACAAGATAGTGTCTCATTGGAGGTTATAAGCATTACAGTACATGAGAAAAACCAAACACACTTCATACTGAAGATATTTTTCATGCATTCACTGTGGCAAGCATTGAAGTTTACCTTTACTGACATATAAAAGTTATTGTAGACTGTTCTGACATATTATTTCTTGCTACCTTTTTTTCTTAATGACTTTCCTAACACAATGTGATATAAATTGCTACTAGCATAAAACACATTTCCAGCAATAGATAAAAGTAGATTTTGGGCTGCAAGAAGCAGATATTTCAACACCTGCTTCAGGCAGAATACATTGAATTTTATGCCCTTTATTGTTATTTGAGTAATGCTATCCCTGTTGTTTCTCTCTGGGGAGCTAAAATATACTAATATCTTAATTTTCAGACATCAATATTAGTTTAATGAGTGAGACATAATTGTAAAACTTGCTAACAAGGCCCAACTGAAAATGTCTTTGATAAAATAGCAAAATCAGCAACTCAAAGCTTAAAGGAGTTTCAAACTTTACCAGAACATAAATCATCAACTCTCTCTAGAATCAAAGTCAATAAAGAGAAAGAGATCCTTTTTTCTACATCAGTTGATTTGCAATAGGCTTAAGGCCCAAGACTTCTATATGAAAGATATTGCCATACAATAAAACATTTTAAGAAACTATGTTTTATTAATCAAAAAACTATCAATAAATAATACTAAGTGCTAGCTATTATGCTAATTTCTAGAACAATGAAGAGAAATAATTCAACATTGTAGATCTCAAAGGCAGTCGTGAAAGGAATCAGGCCCACGTAAGAAGCATTACAAGTAAAGTGGGATGGCTTAGGTGGGTATTGAGAATGGGGTGAAGTAAGGTCAGGGAAAAGTTCCCAAGGCAGTTAATGTCTAAATGGTCGAATAAAAGTCACACCAATAGTGTTACAGAGAGACGTAGCTACAGAGGCTCAGGGCTGAAAGTGAAGCAGGTGAGCTCTGGGAGTTTCAAATGCTTCTGCTTGGTTTGAATGTGGACATGAGGGAGAGATGTTAGCTGAGGGTCAGTCATGAAGCACAAGCGTGTACCTTATTAAAGAGATCAGTTTTTTCCTAAAAGCTACAGGGAGCTAACAAAGAAAGGCTTTCATGTAGGAAACTGATATATTCTGATTTGTGATCCACTCTGGCAACAATATCCAGAGTAGATTGGGGGTGGGAGTTGGAGGTGTGACAGATGTTACATTAATCATGCAACAAATGATGAGATCCTTAATTGAAGCAAATATAAAATGTCAGTAGTGGTAGATTTTTTTCTATTTAGTATAATTCAGCTTCTCAAACGTGCTTAATAAATTTAATATATTGAATAACTGACAGACAATAAAATGAACATCAAGTAGATATCATGTAGAAGATACAGATCAATAATACGCGTATTTACAAAAGTATAGTCTTTTAGTCCAAGGATAGAGTATCACTTTTGCCAAAACCTATTACTATGAAAAAAACAAAGGTAACATTCATTGGTCCACAGACACCAAACAACCTTGGGATTAATTATGTAGACTTTGCCTTCTTTAATTCTGACCCCAAAACCTATGAGTGGGAGCTCTTATTCCTCTTATAATGATGAAAAAACTGAGATAGACTGCTATGACTTTCCAAGGCTTCAGAGCAGATCCTGGAATGGAAACCACCTCTGTCTAACTTCAGGCACTATGGTCTTAAGCTCTATGATATACACCCCTTCTCCTAATTCATGTCTTTAGAATTCTCCGTTCACTGCTACAGTAAATTCCATACTGAAACTGAAATCAAGTACAGCAGGTAAGACTTCTATCCACCATGTGATTTGATTCTGGCTTGTGTAAATGTTTTAGGTAATAGATACAGACTTTGCTGCAGGTGTCAGACCTGCACATTTGTAGCTTAATGACCAAAGAGAGCTGATGAGCAGCCATGGTGACAATTATTTGCTACAAGGGAAGGGGATGGGAATGAGGACAGACTGCTGTGAGGGGAGAACAGAGGTTGGAAGCACTAATACCATCAATATTAATGCCGGTCACAATATGATCTTACTGCTAGAGAGGCTGGTGAAGTTGGCACCCAGGAGAGGCTAATAGCCACATCCGATCATTAAAGGGCAGATGTTAAATGTGATTCTGATGAAAAGTGAGAGGAAGTGCTGACAAGGGCACAGCTGAAGAGATAGGCAGACACACATGGTGGCAATTGTCAGACACAAGTGTCATCTTGGAGAAAAGCAGAGTACTGGGGGGAGGGGATTCATTCCTCAAAATCCACCATTTTAGCTTTTAGCCCAAGCTAAAAGCAGGGTCAAACAGAACAAAATGACAAATATTTAAACATATTCATCAGTCCCAATAATTAAATAAAAGACTGAAACAAGTGGTTTCCTCCAAAGGAAATCTTACTCCACGATGATAGGTATAAGTTTCTCTGAAAAGATCTTTGCTGAGTGAAGAATAGAGTGAACAAAAAATACTCAATGCTGCCATTCTTTGTTTCTTTTTTCTTTTATTTTTTTTCATTCTTTGTTTCTTTTGTTTGTATCCATATATCCACAGATGGCTTTCAAGGTGTCCTGTTCTCATCTCCTTTGAGCGTTTGTGTTTTGTTGCTAAGGAATGTTGATGAGGTTAGCCAGAATTTCTCATTGTTGGCTGCTGAAGTGGTAATTGTTAATCTGTGAATTGTAGATTCACAGTACTTCAACCAGCTTACCTATTAACACAAAAGATCCCTATTTCAAAGAAGGCAAAACAGGATGTAATAGTGTGCCTGAAAGCATAAAACTGTATATAACTTTGACCTTCTCCATCACCTCCAATAGAGTGAAGTATCTTCCACTGCAGCTAACATCACTACTCAGTAATGTTGCTGTAACTAGTACAAATCATACTTCTGGGCAAAGAACTGTCATCCGATGCCTGATGTGTAGTTGTAGCCGTAGTGAATGTCTGCCCAAGGCAAGTCATTTTAGAAGCAAAAGTGAAATGACCATCTCAGTTATTCACAATCTAATAACCAGAAGCTAAATTACTCTCCATTTTGGAGGGAACTATATTGAGACTACGAATAAAAAGTTACGAAGGCATGGCTTATAGTAACGTTTAGCATTAGAATAACTGTGCTTACTTTGTACAGCTGGGTATATATCACATTTACTTGAATTCAGAAGAGAGGAGATGTGTGAGGCAGAGAAGTAAAAAAAAAACTGAACAAATATAAGATGATGAAATACAGAAGGCAAAAAAAGCAGTAAATTAAGAGTAATGCAGGTACAGACATGGGTCTTTGATACACAATATGTTTGCAGATAAAACAAGAAGAGGAACTGAAGCATGGGGAAGGAAGTATAAGACCTCAGCAGCTTTAGAGCCTAGTATTGTTCTCAGTCTGCCTTGTCAATTTCTGTTCCCTATAAATCTCATAAAACCCTCTAATTCAGTCAGATCAATTACCTCACATTAAGATGATCTGTATCTCCACCTAGAACACTGACTGGCATTTTATAAGATGTCCACAAATATTTGTTGAGTTAAAGAATGAATGGAACCTGGAAACTGGTCTTTCCATCCCCATATTTACTGTGGTGCTCCTAGGACAAAGGACGACCCTGCCTGAAAAAGTTTCAGCGTTACACCCCCTACCGGGCTCTTAATCGCCCTCCCCACCATGTTTCGATGGTTACAAAATTCCTGAGCCCACCTGGGTGATGCCCACCTGGGCAACAGGACCTGTCCCAAATAAGGAAAGGCATATGCCCTGTCCCACTCCCACCCTATAGAAGGAAGGTATATGTGCCTCCATCAATCAGTAAACAAAATTTTCACCTCGGACCATTCCTTTGTTTTCTGGCTATAAAAACTGATCAATAGCACATGTTTGGGCTCGACTCTCCCAGACTACTAGGAAGTCAGCCCACTGTTCTGGCAGCGACCCTTCCCTCTAATAAATTCTATCTCCTTTACATTCTGCCTTATGTCTGGAAATTCTTTTCCAACCTGCGTTCGGACCATGACATTTACATCTTTGGTTCCACTTTCACCTTTTAAACTGCCCTTCTTGAATCTTATACAAATGATTCAAGATACCTCTTAAACTTTTCATTTCTATTTAGACACTTTTTTGATAATTTTAGCCCCAAATAATTTATCTTATGAAATCAAAATGTTTATTTTTGGTTCTATTAATGTAACTGATTATACACTGTGATATGATATTTTATATAGTTATTTTGTGATGTATATATTTAGTTTTCTGTATGTGTTTATCTGTGTATTTCTAAACAATACAATGATAAGTTTCTTGAGGGTCAGGGGCCTACTGTATACATTTTTACATCTCTTTAGTTCCCAGAATAATATTATATCATGATATGGATTCAGTAATCATTGAAGGGGTCATTCAACAATCATTGAAGGAATGGAAGAATTACAGGAAAACAGCTGAATGAAGCCAAGTCCTAGACTCTCTTTCACTTACTACTTCAGGAAATGAGAAAAAGTGATCGTTGAGTAAGTGTCCCTTCAAATTAGGTTAGAACAGGAAAGGTTAATGATAATTTAACTACAGATTTGCCTAGCAAAGCATTTGCCGTGGTGCTTCTCTATAGTAAGAGTGAACCTTTTGCAAAATTGGTATTATAAACAATTAAGTAAATTAAACAATAACACAAAACTTCCAAGTATTATTTTCACTCAAAGATCACAATCTGCAAAGGAATAAAAAAACTATCTTGCAAATTGTTCTTTTCTTTATTTTTTAATTTGTTCATTTCACCAGGCAAAATACATACATTAAATCTCTACCCACAAAAATGAATTTAAAAGACTGCTTGTTTATAAATAAACAAGGACAAAGAAAAGGGGAAAAAAGAACAACAGCTAAGAATATCTCTCAACACCATCTTGAAAGTCAAAGAACAGTGGATTCAGTAGAACAGCAAGAACTGGAACATAAATGCCTACTAATAGGGATAATTATAAGAAACAAGCTGAGTCACCTTGTGGAGCAGAGGAAACTCTCAGGAGTTGGACAACCCACTGAAGAAGAAGATGGGGATAATCTTAGATGACACAGCTTAGTTTAAACTTGTGGAACAGTTTGACTTCTGGTCTCCTTGCTGACCCACTGGCAGTTTAGGCCAGGCTATTCTTCAATACCATAGGACAGTTGACCTGTTTTTCCAGAGAAATTTGGTCTGGATTTAGGAATACCAGTCTGGTTCAGGGAGACACAATATTATCACCATGGTATTACCACAAACTGAAAAGTATCAGCCATAATGTTCATCATAAAAGACCAGTGAACTCCCCAGTACCCATTGTTAGATGACCAAAACCTGGTTCATTGCCTTTTTACATTGCAGGAAATTCTTCAGACCCCAAGCCAAGTCTACGATAATCTGAGCTTGCAAAAGAAGACTTTACATGCTTTGCCTTGAAATGTGAAAGGCAAAGGTGTGATCACTAGACACTTGGGGAGAGAACTAACATTAAAGACAGTGATGAAAAAAATCAAAGAATGAAAAAAAGGGAAACTGGTAAAAAAAAATAAAACAAGAAAAGAGAGTAAGAGAGAATTAAAAGACATTTTTTACAGTGTCAGAGATTAGCATAGACATTGAATCTGTTGAACAGGAACAGCAAGCTATTATATGTAAAGAAACATTCAGAAAACAAGAAAAAGGTTATATGTATAACAAGATTGATGTATATCTAATAAGACCTATCTATGTATCTATCTATGTATCTATCTATCTATGTATCTATCTATCTATGTATCTATCTACCTAGCTACCTATCTAGAGAGAAATGTCAAAGAAATTTCTCATAAAGTATAATAAGACAACTCAAAATATAAATAATAGGAGAGATAAAATATTTTTAAAAATAAAGAATAAAACTAAGGGGCATCCAATCACAAAGATATCTAAGAAGAACAGACCAAAAGAAAGAATTCATTGAAGAAACAATATGAGAAAATTTCTCCAAACTAAAGTACAGGAGTCTCCAAACTAAAAAAGTTTATGGAAGTTCCCCCCAAAATGGAATAAATGATAATAACCCACATAATATGCATATCACAGTGAAATAAATCTGAGAGTAATAAAACATCCGAGGAAGAATAGAAATAAAATAATATAAAATAAAAATTAAAATAAATAAACAGGAATGTAGGAAACAAACATAACACAGAGATGAAGAGTATCCCAGGATAACAGCTGTTTAACAAACTTAGAGAGTGACAGGTCTAACTCAGAAGAAGTTGGGATATAAGGTTTCAGCAAAAATGTCTCCTTTATCTTTCTTTTAATTAGTAAAACATTTTTTAATGAACTGTTACTTTAAACTGTATCTGTGTATTTAGGAAAATTTTAGGCATTGATATCTATAATAAAGAAGAAAAATGATCTGAGAGATATGCAGAAAGCAAAGAATGTGAAAAATCAAGAAAATTATAAAAAATATATGAGAAAAGAAATAAAATGAAAGGCAACATACTCAGGTCAATAGTGAACAGCATCATAATGAAAACTATATATATATTGACTCAAACAAAGTATTTAATTATATAATGAAGGTGGGAAAGGAAAAGTAGGAATATGAAGAATATAAGAAATCTAAAATCATAAAATATAAAAGCAAAATATAAAAAAGATCCTATTTAAAATGGTAAATGGTAAGTGATATGACACAGTAATATGCTCATATTATCTAGACACGATGGAGTTAGTGGAAGCAAAATATGTTAATATGGTATAAAGTTATTTCTCCTGGGGAATAATACACATGTGAGGAAGTGTTAGAACACAAACTGCTTCTTTTCCTTTAAGGCATGTAGGTTATTTTAAAAAAAAATATCTATCTAATAATTTGATAAAATAAACAAGTGTAATCATAAGTAAATTTCATGGTAAAATCATTAAAAAACTTTTCTTTAAATTAGACTTTGATATTATTTTGGTATTATTATTGACTCTGTGATTATATTGAATAATAAAGCATAAGAACAATTTTGTTGATGTCATTTGTTACCCAGATTTTCAGAATAGGAGAAAGACATTTCAGATGTAAGACTCATGAAACTGAGTAATAATCCTGTAGTCCTGAATATGAATAAAGAATATCAATAGTTGTTTCTTAGCTCTGTACACTGTAATGACCTAGAAATAATGACCAACACAGTGGCATTGGTCCCAGATTTTGGGACCTTAGAATACCTTAAGTCCCAGATTATGGCCGCTATATACCAGTGGTTCTCAACTGACCTGATGAGTTAACCCTTTCCTGCACAGTTATAATAATGGCATTTTACTTATGTTAACAAAGAATCTTTATCTTTTAGACTTCATATCAAAATATTTTTAAAAGAAATATTATGATGTCTGAGATTTGCTTCTACATTTTGTGATGGAGGAAAGGAAATGCATTGGACTATTGATGCAACAAGACTGATCATGAGTCAATAATTGCTGAAGTCATATATTTGGGGGTTATTATGTTAATCTATCTAGTATAGATTAGCAATTTTTAATAATTATTTTAAAATAAACATAAAAAGCAGTTAACTCTACAGAATTCCTTTTGGTGTGGCTGAGTGCCTCTTCCCTTCTCAAATTAAATACAAAACTGGAGGTTTAATCTCTGACAGAATAGACTAGCAGGACCCAGAAGCAGGAAACAGTACACAAGAATGAAGAGACCACACTGAAACAGGAAAATTTCTGAAAGCAAAATACTTAACATTAAAACCCAACACCTACTTAATGAGCATTCCCCTAAAGTTGAATAAATAAACAAGGAAGCAAATTATCAAGAATAATGATTTAAAAAATTTTCCAGACCTTAAAAATGAGTGGCATAAGTTGCCTCCAAAATCCCCCCAACATTTACAGACTTCAAACTTTTTAGTGGTTTTCTGTGTAAGATTCAGCAACTTGTTTTTCACCTTGGAGGAAATGTGTGAACTTGGCAACATGTCCTAGACAATCAGACCCCAATAAACTTCATCAAGGTGGTAGGCCTCTGAGTTTTTGTGGACACATACTTTGAGACTGAGACTATGTAAATAACCCATTCCCCTTTGATATTTCTTCCACTGGATTTAGTATTCATTGATGATTCTTACTTGAATAGATTGTTACTATAACAGTTGAGAAATAATATTCTGGTGTCTTCATGAGTTTTATATTTGTTAGTTAGCATTCTACTTAAGGCAGAATTCCTTTCTTCTCCGTAGTTTATTAAATTATTTATGTAAATATGGACTATATCGGTAATCTATTATCAGTATTTGTTTTGATGTTCAAATAGGCCCAGATTGGGCAGTGGGAGTTCCTTCAAGATGCCTCCTTTATTGTTCTGAGATCTCATCATTCTTTGAGCACCCTCTTAACATAAGATGTTTTAAGTTCATCTTGAACTTTTCCTGCCCCAGCCCTGAAATCAGTCATTCAGAGCTCTGATTCCTTTTAGTGGAAAATAGTATTCAAAAACCAAGATTTAGGTGATTTCTTCTATATTCTCACAATGGCTAGAGCTAAGATATATATGTAGGCATAGCACACACACAGACAGACTCAAGTATTTCCACACATACATACATACATATCTACCTATTTTTCTATTTATCTATCATCTATTAAAAACCGAGCTTATCAATACCTCCTAATCCAATCTAGCACTATGAGGTGTCTGTCTTCCTATATTTCCACATCCCTTCTCCAGCAATGAGAAATCTGCCACTTATTGTTTTCAATATGTTCACTAATTTTCTCAAATCCTCTTATAAATATCTCCTGACAAGGTGGACGGCTTTGCAGGACCTATACTCACATGTCCTGTCCATGCAGGTTGTTTTCCTGACTCTGAGGCCACTGAACAAGCTGGCTGAGTTTTCTGAATTCACCTTAGATGTCTGATGCCACCAATAAGAATAGCTGCACTGATGGAGTACCAGCAAGGCACCCAACCGGAGGAAGGGTATATGAATTCATTTATTGAATCCTATGTTTAATATCAGCCAAATGCCCTAGTATAAGTATCAAAACTGAAATGATTTGATCCACAATTTAGATTATATTCTAGTGTTTTGTATTTTTTTCAAAACGTAAAAGTTTGAGAGAAAAAGATTTTGAATGACAGATTAGATTTTAAAGATGTTCTATAATATCTTAGTTCACGAAGAAGAAGAAGGAGAAGGAGAAAGAGAAGGAGGAGAAGAGGGAGAGGGAGGGGGAGAAGACGAGGGAGGAGAAAAATCAATATTTTTCCATCTAACTTTGCTACAAATACTTAATGAATATGTAGTTTGAATTTCAAAAGTTCAGCTAGATATTTACAACAAGGTAGAAGTCAAGAACAGAAATGTAACCTGACTTATTTTGGGGGAGTAAAGATGCGTGTCTTCTTTTTTGTTGTTTAAAACTATTCATCTTTAGACTTTGTTTTCCCTTAGCATTTGTTTCTGTGAGGTAGCACTATCATCCCCTCAAAATGACAGTGACTTCAAGGTAATAGCTCTTACTGCCACTGTCAGGTTTTGTTTTGGTGCACCTAGAATAAGGCTTTTTATCTGACCACTTCGAAGCTTTTTATGGAACACATCACCCTTGCTCATTTCCACTGTCACCTTCATTCAAGTTTCATTTTACTCATCCCCTCACTGAACTCATAAAATGCCATTTTGTCAATAGACATGCACTTCAATTTCCAAAGAGGTAAATGCAAGGTTTACCTAGTTACCAATTCAGAGTTGACCTTTGAAATTTAAACATAACAAGAAAAACATTCTAATTCTATGGAAAAGAGCAGTTTAAAATATCTTCAACAAATATTCTCAAATGTAGACTTTTCGCACTGCCAATATCAACATTCGCCTTCCCTATTCCTCAACGAAAAATATGCTTAGCTTGAAAAGCACATATAAATAAATATCTCTTGGCTTCTCAAAGAAATTACAAGCAGCAGAGCATGTTATCATAGTTTTAAGTCTTTATGTAGGCTTAAAAATAGGTATTGTGAAGCAGATTATTTTTATATCTAAGATTTGAACCAAGTTCATAGTACTGGATTTTCTCAGGTTTTATACATTTTCTTAGATCTGAGGTGTCATCTCTTCGTTAGCACAAAATATGAAATTATTCGAGATTAAGCTATCTGATATTTGGTAACGATGACAGAGTAAAGTGATTGTTCAAATCCTCCCACAAATTATAATTATAAGAACAGGATTAAATTTGAAAATGAACTGTTTAAAAGAACTGGAATGTATCTAAAAGATGACAGAAGCCAGAGGAGAGTTTATTCTTGAAAAGTTACAAATAGGAGGGAAACTATGAAGGTCAGAATATTACAACAATACATTCAAGAAATGAACTGTTAACTGAGAATTCTATATCTGCCAAATTTCAGATAAGCAAAAACTGAGAATATCTGGAGGCAGCAGATAGGCTCTATAAGAAATGCTAAAAGTGGAGTGTGACACCAGAAAGCAACTTGGATTTCAGAAAGCAGTGGTGAGCACTGGAAATGGTAAATATGTGGGTAAACACAATATTTTGTTAGTCAAATGTTTACTATTTCTTTTCTTAGTTTCCTTTACAGAACATTATCCATTGAAAGCAAAATTATAAAACACTACTGAGAAATTAATAACATATATAAGACCATAGTGATACAAAGAGTACAGAGTAGGGTAGAAAATGGAAATATGCAGCTCTAGAGTTCCTATATTTTACTAGAAGTAAGTCAGAATTACCTCTAAGTAGATTGGGATAAGTTAAAGATATATACTTTCATTCCTAGATCCTTAAAATATATACTTTAATTCTAATTCTTAAAAATAATGCAAAGAAATATAGCTAGAATGCAAAAAGTGGAAATAAAATGGAATACTAAAGAAATATCTGATTAACAGAAAGGCAGGCAAAAGGAACAGAGAAATAACAAAAAAGGGAAAGAAAATGGAAAATAGCAAAATGGCATATCAAACAATATTTCTATTAAATGTAAATAGACTACACACGTGTTTTGACTTTATTAAATTAATACTGGGTTGGCCAAAAAGTTCGTTCGGGGTTTTCCATAACATCTTACAGAAAAATCCCAGCAAACCTTTTGGTCAACCCAATATTTGTTAAGGGGAGAACAGGGTGCCAGATGATGAGCTGAAATTCAACAACAGACCACAAGAGAAATTGAAATAGAGAAGTTATCACTCACAGGTCCTGGAGGAAGTATAGTACAGGATGCCATGCCTCATGGGACCACACAGGGAGGTGAAGGCAAAGTGCAGAAGAGAAAGGCAAGACCCGGGCACAGGCCTTTCTTAGGGTTCGTGGGTGGAATGCTTTCGGTTTCCCAGGCCAGAACTGGATTGGTCAACTTAATCCAAAAGAGTAGGGGTTTTGGTCAGCCCCCCAAAGATCTTGTCTAAGGGGTGCATAAGCATACAGGAGCTGGGAGGCAGGAGAGACTGTTCATCACAGGGGCTGTTGGGGAAGTCCTATCAGGAACTCACATTTGCTTGTGATTGCATGGCTACTATCTAGGGTGTACGGAGGGCTAGAGTCAGTTTAGGATGCAATACCATGGAGTAGCTTAGTTAACTCTTGACAACACCCAATCAAAATGCAGTGATTTTTAGATTATTTACAAAAGCAAGAGCCGTCTGCATGTAGTCTAAAAGAGACATGCTTTAAATATGACCCAAATAGATAGAAACAGCATGAAAAAAAATATGCTATATAGGAAGTAAGCCAAAGAGAATTAGAGGGGTCATTCTCAGTGTTTCCTAAAGAAAACTAGCCAAAATAATAGTAGTAGTAAAGATGCAGAAGATCTAAATGACATTACTAACCATCTTTTAATCCACTGACATTTACAAAAGATTATACATCCAAAATATAGAATACACATACATTAGAAAATGTTTGAAAAGAAAGTGCTGAATTCAATTATTTAAGCTACCTTTATAGGAAGCTAGAAATATAAAGAGAAAATTAAGCATTAAGTGAAAGGATAAA
Source organism: Balaenoptera musculus (assembly GCF_009873245.2). Classification (NCBI taxonomy): domain Eukaryota; kingdom Metazoa; phylum Chordata; class Mammalia; order Artiodactyla; family Balaenopteridae; genus Balaenoptera; species Balaenoptera musculus. The sequence continues at coordinate 156,045,045 of NC_045786.1, forward strand.
TATAAAGATTATAAAAATAAAATAAAAGAGAAATAAAAAATAAAATGCTGTTCTTTAGAAAGATCAGAAAAGGCCATCACACACACACAAAATGCTCAACATCATTAGTCATAGGAAAAAGACCCTTTCAACTGTAACGAGACTCCACTATACACCCATTAGAATGGCTAAAATGAAAAATACTTATAATGTCAAGTGTTACAGAGAAAATGGAACAGTTGAAACTCTTGTACACTGAAGGATATTAAAAATATTACACTGTATGAGAGAAGTCAAACACAAGAGTACATGCCATACAAATTCCCTTTATATGACATTTTTAAAAATGGAAACTTTTTATAGTGACGGAAAGCCAACCAGTGATTACCTGGAGACTGAAGGTAGAGAGAGGAATTAACTACAATGTGCTCGAGGAAACTTCTGGGAGTGATAAAAATGTTCTGTATTGTGACTGTGGCTGGCGTTTGTGGTTGTGTATGTCTAACAAACTCATTGAATTCTACATGTTACATGATGCAGTGTATTATACGTCACTGATACCTCAATACAGTTTGTTTCAAAAATAAATGGAAAACAAGGTAAATAAAAAGATTAAACCATTTGTCATGAGGAGGCTGGTTAATTTATTCTAGAGTCAAGTCACTGCAAGTGAAATATGTGTTGTTGGGAGGAAGGTATGTAAGGAAAAGAGAAGACAGGAACTGTCAATTAGTGAGTGCCTGCTTTGGGATAGGAAATTTACCAATTTTCACAATGGCAAGCTAACATAGGTGCTCTCCCCACCTAAAAGATGAGAAAACTGTTCAATAACACTTATTATAAGATCACACAGAATAGTAAATGACTAGGTCATTCAGATCTTAAAGATTGCGTTCTTTGTTACCTCTCACCTCTCTTTGCTGCTTGCTGCTCACCGTAATAGTTTGTGAAAGTATGAATGAAAATGGCTTTAAAAGACCTTATTTACTTTTATTAGTAAATAGCCTGGAGTAACACAGATACATGATAGAAAACTTAAATTTTAGAAAGCAAAGGGCAAGCACAGCCCTTGATTTATTTATTTTAATTCAATATTAAAATCTGTCGTTGCTAGCAATGTTGTGCTGGTTAATGCTTAAACAACCACTTTGGTAGAAAGGGAAAGATGAAAACCTGAGCTTGGAGCATTTGATGATTTCCATGGTGTGAATATTCCCAGCATGCCACTTTCAAGCGATAATGCAAACACCAAATCGGGAAGACATGTGAACAATGGCTTCTACCCCGGCTGGTGCAAACCAGCTCCAATACATCACTGCCTTTAGCCTATGTAATAAACAGGATGGATCAGATTTGTTAAGTTTATTTTCCTTCACAGCTTTTTCATTAACAGCGAATTTCTTTTGCAGGTGTTAAAGTAAGTTTAGTTTCATGCGCTAATTATTAGAATTAAAGCTCATTAACAGGTTTGTGTTACTTACAAGAGGGCAGTTTCCTGATAACAAGGTGATCTAGTGCATCAACAATACAGGTGACTGCAGTCTTCAAACACAGCCCTTTCCATGATGGTACATTTATAAAAAGAAGTTAAGGCCTTCCTTGATTCATTTTTTTTTACAGCTCATTTTCTGGCCCTCAGAAATCCTAACTGGCTTTACTATGAGCACACCCTCATCCTCACCCCTTCTCATCACTTTCACTTGACACAAGCCACCCCCTGGAGTATTGTAATAGCCTCCTAACCTGTCTCTCTTCTTCTCCTCTCGCCCCTTCCATGGTCTAGTCCAAACCAACATGATAATTCTAACATTCCAGAATGATCTTTTTATTGAAGTAGAGTTGATTTACAATATTATATTAGTTTCAGGTGTACAATGTCGTGACTCAACATTTTTAGAGATTATACACCATTTAAAGTGGTTCTGAAATAAAGGCTATAATTCCCTGTGCTGTACAATATACCCTTGCTATTTATCTATTTTATACATAGTAGTGTGTATCTGTTAATCTCAGTGTTGTCTGGACACTGCTTGACTCAATTCTGTTTGATGGCTCTGCATCACATTCACAGTTGAAAGCATTGTCCTCAAGGTTACCTACAATGGACTACATGACAGGCATACCTGTCTCCCCTCTAACATCATCTCCTGTTACTCATCCTCCTCCCTCACTGCTCCCCTAACGCCCTTGACACTGTTTGCCTTAGGCTGCTTCCTCCATCTGCAACTCTCTTATCCTAGATTCCCATATAGTTCCCACCTTCATTTCTTCCATGTCTTTGCTCAAATCACCTTCTCAGTGAGGTCTTTCCTTTTGCTCTCTTTAAAACCACACACCATCACTCTTTTCCTAGCCAACCCTGCCCCACTGCACTAACTACCCTCCCTTTCTGTTTTACGTTTCTCCACAATACTTATGGCCTTCTAATAACTATTAAATGCCCTCATTTATTTTATTAACTGTGTCCTATTTCCTCACTTCAATGTTAGCTCAATGAGGTCAGGGGCTTTTAGAAGTCTGCGTAGAATACAATATCTTGTAAATTGTATTGATAGATGCTCAATACAATTTTTAAATAAAAGAGTGAATTGAAATGTTAGGATTAAATTCACCGTGCATTTAGGGAAACATCTGATTAGAGTTCCTGTCTCATTTCATATTAGAGGATTGCTTTTGTGTCTAAGAAAAATTTTCCTGAAGGAAAACATTTAATAAAAACAATTTGGCCAGGAAGAAAAAGATTTGCCCAAATCTCTACTATTGGAAATGGAGCAGAAAAGGAATTATAAAAGTCTGAGTTACTACCATGAGATTTTGCCCATGCTGCAAATGATTATTAAGATCCTCTGTATGCTTAGATATTCTGTGATAAATTTAAAGAGATTATTTTACATATTCTGTATGATCCATTTGTTGATGTCATTGTCTTCTAGTGTAAATACAATTTCATTAACAAATATTTCTTTAAAACCAGTAAGTCAGATGTGGGCTAGAAAGCTGGGATATGACAGAATATAGCACATGATTCATAAGCCTGAGAAACAGTAGGAAAAGCACATGAAAATTGCAAGAAAATCAATAATGCACAATATCACCTGCTATGTGCCAAAGTTGGAATACAGAATGGAATATCAAAAGGAAGTTTGGAATATGGAAAGCCTCAGGAGCAGAGTAAAAAGAATTTTTGTGATGACCTGTGACATATGGGGAGAGCTCCACAGAGCAGGTGGTGGTTACACTGAGCATTTAGCAACTTCCAGTAACTTGTGGCAAAACCAGAGGAAAGTTCGCCTTGATAAAATACTGCACTCTCAGATTTAGTCTTCTCTGAGGATTAATGCCTGATTGATTTAGTAATAAAGGATATCTTATATCCATTTATTATGTTACTTGAATCTTTTATTTGTAACATCATTGACATGAGGTGATCAGTTGAGAATGACTATATTCCCCCTTCCAGATGAGGAATATTTCACTCTATTGTCCATAGGCAATTATATAAAACAAACTTTAAGGAGGACTGTGCAATACAACAGATTTGCACAACTTTGGTGCCTTCATTCATCACATGGTATTCCATGAGAAATGTCACCCCTTGGAGAATGACCTCATATACAGTATGAATGGTGCCCTCAGGGGCCCTGCTATTGGGTGGGGTCCTGATGGAAATGGATTTCTTTAGAAAGAACCCTTTGTACGTAAGGCTAAAAGAATAGTCTTACAGTAGTGCATCAGTCAAGGTTCATCCAGAGGACCAATAGGAGATTATATACTAAGAGATTTCTTGCAAGGTATTTACACAATTGTGGGGTCTGGCTAGGCAAGCTCAAAATCTGTAGGGCAGGCTAAATGGAAGGGCTGGTTGAAGCTGCAGTTTACAGGCAGACTTTCTTCTGGGAAATCTCATTTCTGCTCTTAAAGACTTTCACCTGATTGAATTATGTCCACCCAGATTATTAGGATAAATCTCCTTCACTTAAAGTCAACGGGTTATGAACATTAATCACATCTACAAAATAACCTTCGCACCAACACCTACATTAGGGTTTGATTGACTGGGAACGATAACCAAGTGGAAGTATAAAACTATCACAGTTATAGATTGATCTTTGTCTCTCTCTGTCTCTTTCTCTCACTCTCTTCCTGCTTGTGTTATCCTTTTTGACGTCCTAGCATTCAATGTCACATTATTGGATTTATATCTTTATTTTACTGGGAAATTTATTGTCACTTTCTTCTGCACTTGTTAAAAACTCCTATCATTTATATCAAAACTCATTACAATTACACAACATCCTGCAATAAATTCTGTAAAGTCACACAATTGTGCTTATTGATACAGGGTTTCAGTTCTCTGTCCATCACTTTCTAATCTGTTAGTTACCCATGGATGTACTTCAGAATCACTCAGAAAACTAAAAAAAAAATAATAGTGTTTCAGGACCTCACCTTAGACCCGTAAGACAGAAACTTCAGAATTGGTGTCTAGGAATGCACATTTTTAATAAAATACTTCCCCCCAGTGATTTATATATACTGTGTTGGCCAAAAAGTTCATTTGGGTGTTCCGTAAGATATGGAAAACCCGAGCGAACTTTTTGGCCAACCCAATACATAGTCAGTGCTGAGAAGTGTTATAGTTTCATGGGTGTTCGTCTGTGTTCTCTCCTGAATACAGCTGTATAAAAGTTTCGAACACTTTCCTCCATTTTTCTTACTTTTTTTTCTTTTGTTCGTTTTTGGTAAAGGTGAAGATGGAGTGCTTTTCAGAGCAATCTTTTGCTTGGAATTCAACCTGAAAACGGACATTTTTTTTAAGAGGAGTCAACATGAAACTGTATGTGAGACATCAATAAACACACAGCCTGGCCTTCCATAAAAGCCCAGGGAAGTTCAATCCTCAATATTGTGTGTACTGTGTTAAAATTACACTCCCTCCAAAGTTGCCAATCAATATTACATTTTCCAAGGAGGGACAATACCCAAAGGAAGATGGTTTCAACTTTATTAAGTAGTGAAGATTTTCTACCCTCTTTGAACTGCACCACATGAAGGTGAATCTGTTTTTCTTAAATTGTCCTATTAGGATTCTCCAGAGAAACAGAACCAATAGTATATACATATATATATGTGTGTGTGTGTGTGTGTGTGTGCGTGTGTGTGTATACAAGGAGATTTATTATAAGAATTGGCTCACGTGGCTATGGAGACCAAAAGTCTCATGATCTGCTGTCTGCAAGCTGGAGAACCAGAAGGAAGCCTCTGGTAAAGTTCCAATCCAAGACTGAAGACCGGAGAGCCAGGGCAGCCTATGGTATCAGTCTCAGTCCAAGACCAAAGCCTTGAGAACCAAGGGGCTGTTGGGGGAAAGTCCCAGAGTCCAAAGTCATGAGAACCAGGAGCTCTGATGTCCAAAGGCAAAAAATGTTGTCCGTCTCAGCTCCGGAAGAGAGAGGAAATTCACCCTTCAGGGCCCCAATGGACTGGGTGATGTCCACTCGAATTGGTGATGGTGGCTGTCTTTACTCAGCCTATGGAATCAAATGCTAACCTCTTCCAGAAATACCCTCCCAGACACACCCAGAAATAATGTTTTACCAGCTAACTGGGTACCCATTAACCCAGTCAAGTTGACATAAAGTTAAACCATCACAACTGTCAATCCTTATCTTACATTTTCAGCAGTGTATAATTGGTCTATATCAGAGGCAAGATTTGACCTTTTCATAAAACACCTATAGATCAGAGTAGGAAAGGTCAGTGTGATGCTGATGTGTCAGCATCATGAGGTTCATTAGCAAAACAACTGGATTACTTCAGGGGTGTTTCTTTTATCTTGATTTTGGAAATCTGTTTACTTCTGTTTATAGCTGTGGTTTAAATGTATAAGGTCTTACCTTAGATTTTCTTAATTCTTATGTAAGGAAACAAAACCTCCACACAATGATGTTTTCAAGCAGTGTTTGTTAAGGCAAGTGATATTTATATACAAAACAATTCAGGAAAAGAAGCATGAAACTTTGCTGGGGAAATGCGGTGCAGGTAGTGACTAGCTATTAATTAGCACTCCCAGGGACCCACCAGGTTACAAGAGCTAAAGGTTAGTCTTTCTAGGAATAGCTAGTTTCAAGCATTAATTACTATCATAAACTATTTTGTCCAATTCAAAAGGGACCACTGATTACTACAGTAGTAGAAGATAATAACAATTTAGTCAATTGGGTAAGTTCTTTAATAATTTCAGAGAGTTAGACTTTACATGCTAATTCATTAAGGATTTAGTGACTAGTTTTACAAGAATAAACATCAGTGACTAAAGAAATGCTATCCCTACATTTGTTGAGAAACAAATTATTCAGTTTACTACTAAGAAGTGCTACAAAATGCAAACTTCTGTCCATATCTAAAGGAAGATGATGACGATAATGATGATGATTATGAAGATGATGGAAAAGTCTTTTTGCAGGGAAGCAAGGAAACATATCAAATGGAACCCATCATTTTGGTGTTAGCCTCACATATTAGCATGTAAATTGATTTTGCTGAAGACCAATATAATATTAGCCTTTTAAAAATTTAAATATTTAGGATGAAAAGACCAGTTACTTCTGTTGATCAATTTCATCATAAAATAGAACTACAGAAGTGTATTCCAAGCGGTCTAAGGTGCAGGCTTTGCCAAAAGGGAATTGAGAAGGAATGAAAAAAAATAGTAATCAAAGTAACAGGATGTATTTGTTTTACTCCTCAAAAAGAAGAGTTCCGAGTTGAAAATTGTTCTTAATCTGTCCAAATTTGCTTTTTAAATTTACTTATTATACCACTGATAATGTCAAGTCATTTGTATATATATATATAAACCTGTCACTGATAAGTCCAAGAAATCCGTGGTGAGGAACTTTCTTATTTACCTGAAGCCTCTTTATGTGTGTGTGTGTGTGTGTGTGTGTGTGTGTGTGTGTGTGATGAGAAAAATTGAGAGTAAGACAGTGAGAGAGAGAATGCAAGAAGGGGAAGACACCATGAGGAAGGTGTAGATAAACTTAGATAAGGAATAATTGCTGAGAATCTGTGAGGCAAGGGTTCAAAGGAGAGTTTTGCCCAGGAAACTCAGAAGGAAAGCATTCTTGAGAGTATTCTTTGTAAAATACCTTCATTGCCAAGTCTGGATTTGAGATTGATGAGCCATGGGATATGAATAGCAAGCCTATTCAATTTACCAAGTTGAATGGTTTCGATGGAACAGCTGAGGTATAGTTGGGGGTGTCCACCATGGATAATATATTGCCATATGTAATGAGGTTATCTCTCCTGAAAAACTAGAAACCATCTCACTGATGTGCAAATGAAAATATTTACAACACACCTTTATGTTTGCATAGATTCTGTCATCATCTCCTTGTCTCTAAAGTCCCATTGAGATATTCCTTATCTTAAAACTAATAGCAAGTATTTTTTATATAAGTGAAGATGCACTGTCTTTAAATTTAGTTGTCATTTTATGTTCTTCCTCCTTCAGATAAAATTAATCTAATTTCATTCAGGCAATCACTTTAGAGTTAAACAAAGCTGGTCGCCATATAGGAATAAAGTACTTCTTCATGAATAAAGGTGGAACTTAGGAAATTTCAAGTTATAATTTTTCCCAATTATTTTTAGTGAATCCCCCAAATTTTATTTACTTATTTTTTATCAATTAAACTTTCTACAAATATGCCCTTGCAAAATTACCTCAAAATATAGATTAAGAATAATATACCAAGAAAAAAAGACTGGAAATATAGAAATAACTGAAATTTTACACGTTCAGAATTAGCTTTTAGTTTAAGTAGTAGAAATTGTATTTTATACAAATTAATTCTTTCAATGCAATTTCAGTAGAAATCATTTGCCATTTAAAATTGATGGTTGAGATAGGTGAGGCTGTTGTTGCTAAAATAAAACAGAAAATGGACTTGGATTTACACAGTGTTTTTTCTTTTGCATTGGGTATTAAACTAACTACTTCAAGTGCTACACTAATGCATGCACTGTGCCTTACAGCAATTTTCCTGATAAGATAAAAATCTGGAGGATAATTCATTACACTCGAGAAATAATGAGATATGACAAAATATCAGTGATGACTGCACATTATAGGGAAAAACTATGATCCTTGCTGTGATCCTAGATTCAATATGAATCTCAGTGATATATTTTAATATCTTGAATTAAACAGTACATGAAAACTGAGTATTGTACTGAGAAGAGGAAGTAAAACCACAAACCAGTCCGCCTATTAAAATAGAGATTAATACAAACAAGTGAAGAACATTCAGACGCTTGGAACTTTTAATTTTCATGGGATATTAATTTTCATAACACAATTCAGGACCTTTTAAAAAGTAAATTAGGTTTTGTTCAACCTAGACTTATGCATTTAAATACATTTCTATTGTCAAGGTGGTTCTTCCTTTTGGAAGGATTTGCATTATATTCTAAAGAAGCAAAGTTTCAACTTTAGATCTCAGATGATAATATTTCATTCATTTGAATGACTTTGAGTTAGACCTCTATTTGAGTCAACAAATTAAGAAGTATACATGGAATGTTACTTCAAGGAGTATAATGTACCTTTGGAAGATACATTTATATATATATGTATAAATGTGTATACATGTATATGTATATTTTATATTACACACACACACATACAGAGAGAGAGAGAAAGAGAGAGAAAGCTCCTAAGTACCCAGAGAAGGCAGAAAAGAGAACTGTTCAACTTGTTGAATTAGAGCATCAGAGTTGATTTATCTTGGTGAAGGCAGTGTAGGAAATTTGGGGTTTTGGAAATGCAGTATCAGAGGAGCAATGAACTGAAGGTCTTCCTTTAAGAGACACTGTCATATATATCATACTTGTGGTTATGGTCCCAATTCTAATGCTACCATCAGACAGAAGATACAAGCAACATTGGTGATAGCTCAGTGCTGTTCTTTGGATAAGGTTGTAATCACGGTCCTTCTCGATCCTTTCTTGTAAAGTGAACTCACTGTTGGTCCTCAGTGGAGCCATTTCTTTTTCACTTCAGGAGTCTTTTGACTAATATGGGTTGTTTTTAGAATGGCATCATAGGTACCATGCTACTTAGTCAAAACAAAGTGTTTCTAAATTTTAGCGGATGCATTGTTCTGGGACTCTACTAATAATGTATTCATTTACTCATTCAACGAGAACTTAGTGCCTGTTTTATGTCAGCAGTTACCTAGACACTGGTGCAGTTTCTCCTTTACCTTGACAAACATGAATCTTAATGGGAATTAAAACAGGGCAAGGCATGATCATAATACAATGTCACAAATACTAAAGCAATGAGGTAATAATGTATTATATATACTTACATAGGTAAATATACTTACATAAATATAATAGGATAAATGTGAAATGTCCTATAATAGTGAGATTATATTTGGTCTACAGTTTCTTGAAAATATAACAAATAAAAGTATATAGAGAAAAAAAATTTCTTGACCACTGCCACCCTCTAGATGCCGTCCCATTTCTCTGTGCTCCTTCACAGCAAAAGTCAACCAAAATACTGTCAGTATATCTTGTAACTGTTCTCCTTTGTCCTATTCTTGAATTACTCCAATTTGGGTTTTTTTAAAAATGAACTCCACTGATTCAAATGAAGGTTTATCTTGCCAAATTCAATGGTTGACTTTCTTTCCCTATCTTATTTCTCAGAAAATTTGGAAGAGGCAAGCATCAATCTCTTTGAAATGCTTCATTCTCAAGATTCATCGATATCATGTTCTTACTGTGTTCCTCCTTCCTCATTCACTGCTCTTTTCCAGCCTCCTTTTTATTAACTCTTTGTCTTTTGCCCAAATCCGTAAAGCAGAGAACTCTATATCCTGAAACTTCTCTCAAGTGGTAATCTTTCTTGATCTAATCCAGTCAAAAGGCTTTAAAGGTCCACTCCATACACAGTATTCCTATACATTCATCTCTGTCCCAAACTCTCCTTACGTCCACACTGACTTCTTTATCCAACTGCCTGTTCAACATCACTCTTTAATGGGTAATATGCATGTCAAAATTAACATATCTAAAGCAAAACTTTAATTTTTTTTCCTTTAATTTTTTCTTCATTTGTTTTCCCTCTTTCAGTAAATAACAACTCTTATCTATTTTCTCGAGTCAGGACATGAGGGAGGATGGATTATTTTTCCTTTTCCATTATAGCTCACATCCAACCTTCCAGAAAGCCAGGTCATTTCTACCTCCAATATAAATCCCATATCAGAGAGCTTCTAGCTTCTCACCATATTCAGTGATAAAACCCGAGGTCACACCACCACCATCTCTTGACTAAACTATTTCACAACCTTCCAAATTATATCTTTGCTTCACTCCTACCCACCTCTTCCATCATTCGTATTCTACTCATTCTCTAAATAACATGCAAGTGATATTTTTTATCAAAGCCCAATCAAATAATATCCACTCCCTAGCTTAAAACTTTCTAATGACTTCTAATTACACTTTGAACAAAACCCCAAATCCTTGTAATGGCCTTTTGTGATCTGACCCCTCCTTATCTCTCTGACCTGATCCCATACAATCCATCCACATCTTCCTGGCTCATGACACTCTGGACCTTTCTTTTTATTCTGTACCTTGAAGATGACAGATCTATACAATCTAGGCGCCTCCAAACTTGCTGGTTCTTCTATATCCAAGAAGTCCTTTCCCTTGGATCTTGGACTGGATGCCTTCTTTTCATCAATTAGATCTCAGTTCAGATTTTGCCCCTTTAGGAAAATTTTTTCTAATAACACTAAAGTAGTCCTCCACAACTAGTGTACCAATTAGTCACTCTTTCATTGTTGTGTTTTATTTCTCAGTAGTTGAAACTGGAACTAAATATTTATTTATCTATGCATATTTTCTAACTTTCCCACTAGAATATAAAATCCATGAAGGCAAACACTTTGTCTTTTTTTATTGCTGTATCTGCTATGCCTTTAGGAGTGCTTACACACAGTAGATGTTCAGTGATTTTTTTGTTGAATAAAAGACTGGATGAAGGTGCTGAATCCACTTATTCAGAGTATCAGCAGATATAAAAAGTGCCCTGCTGGGTCATGGCTGCTGACCCAGTCTTCAGTAGTGTTCATCGATGTGAAAAGTTTGTCTGCTTTTTAATCATATTTATCGACTGACATATATAGGTTCATATTCTAATTTACTCTAATTTCTCTTAGGCAATATATTATGTATTTATAATGCATTTTGGAGGAACGTCTGACTTTTTTTTCTTTTTTTACTTAGAGAATAAACAGTTTATTAACAGAAAAGAGAGAGGGGGCAGTTTCCCACACATGTCCCAATATGATTTTGTAGATTCAAAATACAATATTCTGTATTTCAAATTTTAACCTCTTCTGAACTTGCATTAGCTTTGTCAGGGATGATCTCATGCAACGTGTACTTTGCTACATGATTTCAGCTGAATATTTCAAAAATCTTCAATAAATTCCAAAATTGTTATTTATTCAGCAGGACAAAGAGGGAATACTTGCTTGGGGTCAATCTCTTACCAAACTGTTTGGATTTTGGTTAGGAAAGCTAGACTTAATCATTGCAGTAAAACCTTCGGGATAGGTTTCCTCTTCTCATTGCATTTTCAGTCATTACTGAATGGCTGAATGTGCAGCAGGGTAGCAGCTAACCTAAGGGAGTCTATGGACCTTGAACTCACAATTTTATTTTGCTTCTCTAAATTTTCTATATGTTGTAATGGTCCACAATTTTTCTTTTTCTTCTTTTCACAGTCAGCTTAACAAACCACTCACCCTCAAAAGAATTGTACTGAAGAAAATGCTTTTTTAAAAGAAAATGTTTAGATTCCTACAACATATTGCTTATGTTTTCTTCTGCTTTCCTCTTACTGTTCTTCATACATATATAGTAGATTGACTGATGTGAATAAATTTTTTTAAATTAATTAATTAGTTAATTTATTTATTTTTATTTTTGGCTGTGTTGAGTCTTCGTTTCTGTGCAAGGGCTTTCTCTAGTTGCGGCAAGCGGGGGCCGCTCTTCATCGCGGTGCGCGGGCCTTTCACTATCACGGCCTCTCTTGTTGCGGAGCACAGGCTCCAGATGCGCAGGCTCAGTAGTTGTGGCTCACGGGCCCAGTTGCTCCACGGCATGTGGAATCTTCCCAGACCAGGGCTTGAACCCGTGTGCCCTGCATTGGCAGGCAGATTCTCAACCACTGAGCCACTAGGGAAGCCCAATTTTAACGGAAATAATATTTGGAATTACCATCCAAAAAGTACAAAGGCAAAATGCAATTTAGGTTAGGAATCATAATTCAAAGAATTAGAGCTTGTGATTAAATAAACATATTTCTAAATAAAGACATAGGGGGCTTCCCTGGTGGCGCAGTGGTTGAGACTCTGCCTGCCAATGCAGGGAACACGGGTTCGAGCCCTGGTCTGGGAGGATCCCACATGCCGCGGAGCAACTAAGCCCGTGAGCCACAACTGCTGAGCCTGCGCGTCTGGAGCCTGTGCTCCGCAACGGGAGAGGCCGCGACGGTGAGAGGCCGGCGCACCGCGATGAAGAGTGGCCCCCGCTTGCCGCAACTGGAGAGAGCCCTCGCACAGAAACGAAGACCCAACACAGCCAAAAATAAATAAATAAATAAATTTATAAATAAAGACATAGAGAGTGGTGTTGATACATACATTTAATTAAGATTTTATGTATTTTTTCCTTTTTAATTAATTGATTATAACCATTTAAATTAAATGATTTAATTAAGATTTTTAATTAAAAATAATTATTCGGTTTTTCCATAATGCTATAAAAATCACATACTTGGTTGAAATAGTCTTGGCTGTAGCAAATACCATGAAATCTTGCTTTACTAGTTCTTTTTGAATAACAAGGTAGTTATTCAATATTTCCGTTTTGAAAAAATCTCCCCCCACCTCTTTCTCGATTTCCTTATAAATAAGGTGTGGCCCATGGTCCTTTAAAACAATTTTTAAGTCATCCAAAAGAAATAAGAAATTATTATTTTTATTAGGAGTGTAAAAACATAACCATATTTGAGAACAGAAGTTTTCATAATATGTCTATATATCCACACAACTTCCCAGTTTTTCACGTTCACAATCATTTATTGAAAGTCTATCTATATTTTAAAGAAAATATAAACTAGAAGACATAAATGTAAAACACTGCTGGATCTTCATTGTTTGTGTTTTGTTTATAAATGGCATTTAAACAATTGTTCACCATATATTCTTTCACTGGATATATATTTCCTTACTGGACAGATTTAATTTGATTTCATAGTTTCATTTTCTAGAACCAAGATCTTTTACCTGCTGCCTTGCTGGTCTCATCCTAAGTTTGGATGAATCTCTTCAGGCTGTGAAAACTTGGCATATTTTAGGCAACATTTTGCTTCTGTTACATGATGATATCATTGTACTGAAAAAGATATCTTTGCTTAATAAATTAAAAGTAAGTAGAATAAACAAGTTATGCTGAATAGGGTTGCAGGAATTATAACAAGGGGTGGGAAAATCTTTTGTATATTTTCATTCTAGCCTCAAAAAGAAAAAAAAAGGTAATTTATGTTAAGTGGAGGAGGGAACCCTGTCATTTAACAGTAAAGAGCTATAAAAATGGCTCTTTTATTTTTCAATCCAACACAAAAAATTTATACTAGAAACAGATTTGTAGAAAGTCACAATTCTTCCTTAAGGGCTAAAAGTGCAAAATACCTGCAACTCTTTAAGAAAGGCTACATTTTCTTTGATCCTTTGTTAAATTATCTTTTAATGGGATGGAAGATAGAAAACGGCTCACAACAAGAATAAGGAAACACTTTGCTTTATTGCTTTTTACTGTATTGCACTTCACAGATATCGTGTTTTTTTTTACAAATTAAAGATTTGTTCCAACCCTTTTTTGAACAAGTCTATTGGTGATATTTTTCCAGCATTACTTGTCTTTGTGTCAAATATTGGTAATTCTCACAATGTTTCAATTTGTTTATTATTATTATATTTGTTATGGTGAACTGTCATCAGAGATCTTTGATGTTACTATTGGAACTGTTTTGGGGTGCCACCAACCACACCCACTTAAGATTACAAACTTAATCAATAAATGCATGGGTTCTGACTACTCTGCCGGCTGGCTGTTCCCCATCTCTCTCCCTCTCCTCTGGCCTCCCTATTCCCTGAGACACAACAATACTGAAATTTGGTCAATTGACCATCCTACAGTGGTCTCTAAGTGAGAAAGAAAGAATCTCATGTCTCTTGTTTTAAATCAAAACCTAGAAATGATTAAACTTAGTGAGGAAGGCATGTCAAAAATCAAAATGGGCTGAAAGCTAGGTCTCTTGTGTTCACTAAGTTGTGAATGGAAAGGAAAATTCTTGAAGGAAATTAAAAGTGCTACTCTAGTGAGCACAGGAATGATAAGAAATCAAGTCTTATTGCTGATGTGGAGAAAGTTTGAGCGGTCTGGATAGAAGATCAAACCAGCTACAACATTCCCTTAAGCCAAAGCCTAATCTGGAGCAAGGCCCTAACTCTCTTCACTTCTGTGAAGAGAGAGGTGAGGAAGCTTCAGAAGAAAAACCTGCAGCTAGCAGAGGCTGATTCATGAGGTTTAAGGCAAGAAGTCACCTCCATAACATAAAAGTGCAAGATGAAGCAGCCAGTGATGACATAGATGCTGCAGCACGTTATCCAGAAGCTCTAACTAAGGTAATTAATGAAGGTGGCTACACTAAACAACAGATTTTCAATGTAGATGAAACGGCCTAATATTAGAAGATAATATCTAGGACTTTTATAGCTAGAGAGGAGAAGTCAATGCCTCGTTTCAAAGATTCAAAGGATAGGCTGACTATTGTTAAGGGTTAATGTAGCTGGGGACTTTAAGTTGAAGCAGATGTTTATTTACTATTTTGAAACTCCTAAGGCCCTTAAGAATTTTGCTAAATCTACTTTGCCTGTGCTGTATAAACGGAACAGCAAAGTCTGGATGATAGCGTACATGTGTATAACATGGTTGGCTGAATATTTTAAGCCCACTCTTGAGACCTACTGTTCTGTAAAAAAGATTCCTTTCAAAATATTACTGCTCCTTGACAATGCACTTGGTCACACAAGAGCTCTGATAGAGATGTACGAGATTAATGTCGTGTTCGTGCCTGCTAACACAACATCCATTCTGCAGCCCATCAATCAATGAGTAATTTTGAGTTTCAAGTCATTATTTAAGAAATTTATTTAAGGCTATAACTGCCATAGATAGTGGCTCCTTTGATGGATCTGGGCAAAGTAAATTGAAAACCTTCTGGAAAGGATTCAACATTCTAGATGCCATTAAGACATTTCTGATTCATGGGTAGGTCAAAATGACAACATTAGCAAGAGTTTGGAAGAAACTGATTCCAACTCTCGTGGGTGACTCTGAAGGGGTCAAGACTTCAGTGGAGGAAGTAAATGCAGATGTGGTAGAAATAACAAGAAACTAGAATTAGATGTGTAGCCTGAAGATGTGACTGAATTGCTGCAATCTCATAATAAAATTTTAACAGATAAAGTTTTTGCACAGCTTCTTATGGATGTGCAAAGAGAGTGGTCTCTTGAGATGGAATCTACTCCTGGTGAAGAGGCTGTGAAGATTGTTGAAATGACAACAAAGGATTTAGAATATTACATAAACTTAGTTGATAAAACTGCAGCAGAATTTAAGAGGATTGACTCCAATTTTGAAAAAAGTTCTTCTGTGGGCAAAATGCTATCAAACACCATTGCATACTACAGGGAAATTGTTCATGAAAAGAAAAGACAATCAATGTGACAAGTTTCACTGTTGTCTTCTTTTAAGAAATGGCCACAGCTACTCCAGCCTTTAGCAACCACCGCCCTGATCAGTCAGCCGCCATCAACCTCAAGGCAAGAGCCTCCACCTGCAAAATGATTACAACTTGCTGAAGGCCCAGATGATGGTTAGCACTTTTTAGCAATCAAGAATTTTTAAATTAAGATACATACATTGCTTTTTAAGATATAATGTTATTGCGCACTTAATAGAATACAGTGTAGTGAAACATAACTTTTGTACGCACAGGGAAAGCCAAAAATTTGAGTGACTTGCTTTATTGTGATATACGTTTTGTTGTGGTGGTCTGGAACTGAGCCCTCACTATCTTTGAGGTCTACCTGTTTCATAAAGACGGTAAAAATACCTGCCAGATATGAATCAAATAGAGTAAAAATAGAACAAAATATTTGGCAAGATTTAATACAATGCACTGTATCTTTTAGCCTAAAAATCAAGCCTTGACAATCATTCAGCTGTGTGTTCATGTGTATGTGTGCCTACATGTTCCCGTATGAAATACATGGAGAAATTTGAATTAGAATTAGAAAAAAATTATCCAATTAAATTAAATTAACTTAATTAAATTAACTTAATTAAATTAAATTAACTTAAATTGATGGTATTCTGCTTAATTTTTATATTTTGAGAGCTAAGAAGCTTGCCTAGCTATGAATTGTGGTGAGGGAAAATAGTTTTGTTATTTGGTAGAATCATTCATATAGTAATTTGGTTGTCAAAACTAATTATCTCTCATAATTTTATGATTTTAACATTTTATTAAATTTATAATACCTTGAATATTTTTGTATCATATTTTCAATATATTTTTGAACTAAGTTCCTTTATTTTCCCCCTGAAGGTTGTGACATATATACATACATATACACACATATATTAAATAGAAGATGATTTTATATATATAATAGCTTATATATGTGTGTATTTATATGTATAAATATATATACATGTATACCTATATAGGGAGATGCATTATATATATATATATATATATATATATATATATATATATATATGGATTAGTAGATGGAATCAGGTTTCTGAATCAGGTTTTATTTCATCAGTTAAGACACAACCAAGTAATAGAATCATATGTGAAATCTCTAATGGAAAGAAATTGAAATCCTTTTTTCTCAGATCAGGACCACAGTAGCCTGAGAACTGAGTTCTTTTCATAAGATTTAGTAGGTAACTAGTAAAGCAAGAGCCAATAATGTGAGCCATAGCATCTCTTTTTTTTTTTTTTTTCCAGGCTATAAAATGGTCTTTTAACATTAACACACTAATAAGTTGGGGGGTTTGCTTCCCTTTGGATATATTAGAAAAAACGGAGAAGGTCCTTTCCTCTCCGTATGCCTGTTCTAAGACTCCAAGGAGAGAACCGTTGTGAGAAATCAGACAGTCAATTGCCTTATGTGTGGATTTCTTTCCATATTCATTAATATGTTACAGAAGGTTTTCCCAGAGGACATCCAGCCGCTCGAGCACTTTAAATGAGGCATTCAGCAGCCCTCCTGTTTTTCTATCTTCATTAACTAAGACGGAGAGCATTTCAGGGGACATTAGGGCTGCTCCTAATCACACAGGTAACTTCAATTGCTACAGTCCTTCCTGCACTCTCACTCCCTCCCTTGCTGTAGCTTTGGGGACTTTGTCCCAATTGGCAGTATTACATGGTCATCTTGCTTCACACTTTGATGTTTGAATAGTATTTATACGGCTAATAGCTGCTTTGAGGGGATATATCTGTTGATGATAGATACTATGCTGATCGATATATATGACCCAGCTCCTTTAGTCTTCAGGCAACTCTATGAAGTAAGTGCTTTTATTATCTGCGTTTCAGAGATGGGAAACTGAAGCTCAGATCGTTGTATAACTTACCAGAAGTAGCAGCGCTTGGGCTGGATACAGGGTTTGAACACATTATGTCTGATTCTGGAACTGACTACTCCTCCTTCCCAGTTAGTTAGAAAAAAAAAAATTGAGTGTTATAGTTACCTGCGTCAGAGTCTAGGAAATGGAAACAGATGAGAATGAAGTATCACATACCCAGCTGAGGAGCGTGGTATATGTAAGAAGTAACAAAGTTAGGATGATTCACATAAATTAAAGGCATGTCTGGGGTGTGATTCTGTGCTGTTTATGGATTTATATTATGATTCAAGTCCCGCAGAACCTGGAAAATAAATTCCAGTTACACAACAAGTTTATTTCTCTCTCTCTATCTTTTTGTTTATTTAGTATATCAAAATTCCCAAGTATTCCTGGTCATGGTCTGTAAGAGTTTTCAAAGAGGGCTTGAATTGACAGACTCAGAATAAAATCCCTAAATGAATCTAACATTGCTGGTAGTAAAATAGCTTTTTGTAAATAATAAGTAACTGTGTATTACCTATAGCCAGATCTTTCTAAATATGATTTCCTTTCTGTCTGACTTATTTTATAAACACACATATATGAATGACACTGTTGAAGTATATATTTTTCTTTAAAAAAGAATACCAGGGGTGGATAAAAATTGTGGTTGGAATGAATGTTCACATTCTAATATTTACAGCAATGAAGTCTATAGTACAGATCATCACATTTTCCTCTTACTCATGTTGCCACAGAACGATAGCTGAAAAATACCTTAGTGATATATACTTTTGGCATTAGAAAACCAACCAACAGTCTTTGAAAACGTTGTATTTCATGATAAACCCCCTTCAGTAGCCTAGAAGGTGACATTGCACTTTCTTTCGAATCTGAAAATCTACACACGTGCACTCACAAACAAAACAAAACAAAATCCTCTGCATTTCACTTGCTATACCTATCATGCTACACCTACAGTACTCCACTAGAGGGCAGTGCAGCTATTATCATTCTGACCTGCCAGGTTTTGACCACATTTCCTGATGCTATTATAGAACATAGAAAGTATACATTAATTTAAAATAAACTGCACGCATTTGTTTTAAAAGCACTTAGCTTGTACCTGATGGTTAATAGATGTGAACTGCTTGGAGCCCTGATGCACACAGAGTAGTGAATGTAATGAATTTAGCAGATTTTTAAAAGAAGAGTGGGGAAGATAGACAAATATGAACTAAATTTTTTCATTTGCCTTAAAACCTTAAGGGAAAAAAAGTCAGAAATAATGAAGAACTATTATGAACAAGCTGGTAGATATAAGTATTAGTTTACATTTAAATGAAAATAGCACACAAGAAGAGAAAGGATGTGTTTCAAATAGTTTCCAGTGTCTCATTTGAAATTCAAAAGAGCAATTTGTGTTTATATTACCTTCGGCAGATGCCTCTGGTTTGCTTGGTCCTTCTTAAAGATTTGTTTCTATTTACCTTGGCAATGGGCATTTGGAACTTGAGATGGAGGCTATGCATAGACTTCTTCAATGTGAGGCCTGGAAAGTTTGATACCAACTGGGGGATAAAGGAGCCTGGTGACTTGAACACCCTTCATGAAGGAGAAGGGGGCAGACTGGAACCAAGCAATATGTTAGGACGTTATTCCCGTTCACTGGCAAAACTTAGAAGAATAAATTTATAAACACAAGTCACCAGAAATAAAAACATCCTTTCGTTCTATTTCCTGCAGTGACAAGAGGTATATATTCCAGATTGTAGACAGAGCTGCCTTGGAGATAAATAGTCTGATTTCAGCATCTCAGCAGTGGATAATAGATTCCCCTCAGAACCACATAATTAAAAAATGACATTTCTGCTACTTTGTGCCAACTCAGTACTGCTGCTGCCCCTGGCTTCAGGGCCTGAGAGCCCTGCAGGGTACAGCCAAACAAATTTTGCATTATTCAGTGGGACAATGTAAGGTCGTGTTAACAAAAAAGTTGCTTCTGGGGGTACCAGAGGACTTTATTATATTCTTCTCTACAAATTGCTCTTTCTGCTTTTATTATCTCTCTCTCTCTCTCTCTCTTTTTTTTTTTTAATCCTGCCAACAAGAAAAGGATATGAATGATGAGATTAGGACATCCACTTATTACAAGTTAGCAAGATGAAAGAGAGCATATGTGACTAGCAGAATAAATTAAGACTAATTTTAGCACTTTTTTTTTCTCCCAACAGAAATTCAGACTCAGCCAAAGATGAAGCCAAATGTTATGAGAAAATATGTAAATCAAAGTGCTTATTAGGTCCATATCCTCAGATGTCTTTTAGATGAGAGGGTTAATCCTTATATGGATTCCCTGCCTGCGCCCTCCCCCCCCCCCCCCCCCCCCCCCCCGCCGAGACTCCTGAAAGGCAATTGACTGCAGTCTACACAACTGCTTTTTATGGGCCTCTCAGTTCACTGTATATCTCTAAAAAAGTGTGTGTGCCAGACAAGTCTCCAATTAACAGGTACTAAAGTGTAAATGGATTTCCAAATGTCACATAGCTGGTAATTAGTGAAACCAGGACTAGCAATGGATCTCTCGATTCCTGTTTGATGTGTTTAAATAACAGCCAATATTCTGCAGGTGTCTTTATTTCAATTAATAAAAGCCTACATAAGAATATTTTCTTAAGACAATATAAGACTCCTTAAATACATGTAATGCAATGAATCTAAATGTTGGTATTTGAACCCCAAATTTTAGAATTTTTGGAAGCCTCAACTGAGAGTTTCAACCCTAAGATCACAATTTATTGTCCTGTGACCCTGAGGATTTCACTACACCTTTCATAGATTCATTGTACTCATGACCAAAAGCAAATATAGTTGCCTGGACTGGACAGCCTTTCTCTCAGACGAATAAAGAACATGTAAACTCTTATGTCTACTATCAATTGCTAAAAAAATGTAAAGAGATGTGATTTTAGATTTTGATCAATGTATAATGCCTAGAAATCACCATGGCAGGCTAGGAGTTGAGAACAGAGTTTGTGGAATGTACTGTTCCTAGGACCCTATCTTACTTGCATTTATGAGTTGGGTAATGTGGGGCAGTGGTGGTAATTATGTGCTGTTCTCATAGAGATGTGAGAATTATGGGGGTGGATCGGTATGATTTTGGTGCAGTAGGTGGTATGTAGTAAGCTCTCAGGAAATACACAGGATTGAAAAATGCTTATCCCTATCATTTAAAATCCATCAGAGTTCATGACCTTCACTCAATATATTATGGTTTCAGAAAACAGACTGTTGGGATTCAAATTCAACTCCACTTATTTACTGTGCGACTTTGGCATTGGATTAAACTCTCAGCATCACTGTTTACTTTTTAAAAAAGAAAAAAAATGAAAAACAAAATGGGGATGATAATAGTACCTCCTTTGTTGGGTTGTTAAATAAATTAATATATGTAGTAGCATGCATGACATGTTTAAATAGTCAATAGAGATTACCATGAATAGTAGAAGTAAAAGTAATAGTAGTAGTAGTACATTTATTTTATATTTATCTTTGGGAATGTAAGCTGCTTATCAAAAGCATACAAATCTATTTACCTCTATAGCTATAAGATCTAAGAAATATGCTATTCTATTGAAGCATAGGGAATGGAGAAGAAAATGGTGCTATAAAGAAATTTGCATTATATGGAAGTTCCATGTGCCCACAGGGAGATAATCTTGCTCTCTTCCTGAATTAATGATAGGCAAAACGCTAGTGTGATAGAAAATTAGTTCCATGGTCTGAATGTTTGTGTCCTACTGACAAATTTATATGTTGAAGTCCTAATGCCCAATGTGATGGTATTAAATCAAATATGTTGGTTTTAAATCATATTCTTAAATTTCTAAAAAATTTTGCATTATTATAATATGAAAATACATATGCACAAGGTTATTCATTTCAACAGTGTTAATAATTATAAAATATTGGAGATATACAATGGGGAAAAGACAGCCTTTTCAATAAATGGTGTTGGGCAAATGGGACAGCAACGTGTAAAAGAATCAGACTGGACTACTTCCTCATACCATATACAAAAATAAACTCAAAATAAATTAATGACTTAAATGTAGGACCTAAAACCATAAACTTCCTAGAAGAAAACATAGGCAGTACACTCTTTGACACTGATCTCAGCAATATTTTTTTGGATCTGTCTCTACAGGCAGGGGAAAAAAAAAGCAAAAATGAACAAATAGGACTATACCAAACTAAAATGGGCAAAAGAAACCATTAACAAAATGAAAAGGCAACCTACTGAATGGGAGAAGATATTTGCAAATAATATTTTCAATAAGGAGTTAATATCCAAAATATATAAAGAAATCATACAACTCAATATCAAAAAACCCCAAAAAACATTTCAATTAAAAAATGGGCAGAGGACGTGAATGACATTTCTCCGAAGAAGACATGCAAATGGCCAACAGACATATGAAAAGATGCTCAACATCATTAATCATTAGGGAAATGCAAATCAAAACCACAACAAGATACCATGTCATACCTGTTAGAATCTGCTATGATTAAAAAACAAGAAATAGCAAATGCTGGAGAGGATGTGGAGAAAAAGGAACCCTCATACCCTGCTGGTGGGAATGTAAGTTGGTGAAGCCACTATGGAAAATAATATGGAGGTTCTTAAAAAATTAAAAATAGAACTACCATACAATCCAGCAATTCCGCTTCTAGGTGTTTACTCAAAGAAAATAAAAACACTAATTTGAAAAGATATATGTACCCCTATATTCATTGCAGCATTATTTACAATAGCCAAGATATGGAAGGAACCTAAATGTCCATCAATAGATGAATGGATAAAGAAGAGGTGGTAGATGTATACAATGGAATATTCCTCAGCCATTAAAAAGAATGAAATCTTGCCAGCTGCCAAAACTTGGATGGATCTAGAGAGTATTATGCTAGTGAAATAAATCAGACAGACAAAGACAAATACTATATGATCTCACTTATAGGTGGAATCTAAAAAGCAAAACAAACGAACAAACAAAACAAAATAGAAACAGGCTTATAGATATAGAGAGCAGACTGGTGGTTGCCAGAGAAGCAGGGGATAGAGGGACAGGCAAAATAAATGAAGGGGATCAAGAGGTACAAGCTTCCAGATATAAAATAAATAAGTCACGTCATGGGGATGTAATATACAGCAAAAGGAATATAATCAGTAATACTCTAATAATTTTGTATGATGATAGATGGTTACTAGACTTATATTGGTAATCAATTCACAATGTATTCTATTGTCAAATCACTATGTTGTACACTTTAAACTAACATAATGATTTTATAATTTAATTACTTATCATAAGACCAGTGAAGTGGGATGTATGTCTTACCTCAAATTTATAAGACAGGTAACATTGTTTTTGCCATTTTAAAGAGGTGTCAATTAGAAATTAGAGGGTTAAATTATTTGCCTAAACACAAATTCCAAATCTTGTTCTCTATGTACTAAAAGAAGCTTTTATTTATTGAGTACCTAATAAGATTGTCACTTTACATACATTATGTATAAGCCCTATAATACCTCTGTAAATATTACTAATATCCTTATTTAGGCATTTGAAAACTAAATTTGGAGAGACTAAGTAATAATAATGGCTAATTTCAGTGAGCACATTTATGGTTCTACTTCTGTTCTTATAATCATAATTATTTACTTCACCTGAGGACACACAGCTGATTCAAAAACGTGTATTCTTTTCTATACATCACCTTGAATTTATATCTAAAGGGGTTAGTAGAAATTTTAGTTTACCATGTGTTCTCTGTTAAAATGAAAGCACAAACAATAGATGTCTGTATAGTCATGGTTAAATGAATAACATGTTTTTAATTCTGTAAAGTAGATAGAAGTAGATAGTATTATTTTCAGTAAGGCTAAACACCACACACACACACACACACACACACACACACACACACACACACACACTCATATACATACACATACAGATAACTTATCCATGACAACAAAACAAAAGTAGATACCCAAAACCTTTGTTCTTCATTTCTTTACCTAAAAATTCCTTTCCATGTGTTATTTGGTGTGTGTTCTAGTGACAAGCAACATGCTGGCCATAACCCAGTTGCTATTTTATGTGACAGAACTAAGCCTGAGCCTTGACCTCTTTTCAGGTTGGAGAGTCAAACTTTTCAGGTCTTTTCTGGTTCACTTGCGTGCATGTTGGCCAGTGATTTATTTGTGTGAAGACCTGAGGAAAGAATTCTCTGAAGAATAAAAAGGAGCAGACAGAAAAGCTTAGATGAGAGTCAATTATTAGTGCAAAAGGGCATTTTGCACTACTAAAGCATTGGGTTTAGTTTTCCCTAGATGTTCTCCTGAAGGAAGGGGAATCACACATGGGACAAGGTCTGTGAAGATTAAGGGGAGGAAACAGTGTTAGGAAAACATTAATAAATTGGTTTCATTCTGAAGTGGGAGACAACAGAAAAGGGAGGGAGTCATCTGTTTACACCTGCCAACCACACAATGTTGTTCTTCTTCTGAGGCTCAGAGCATACAATGAATGTTGATATATTTGTCTCCAGAGTGCCAGGGGCACCTGTGCCTGGGGGCAGGTGTTCAGTGCGAGTGCCAGAGACTGTTGGGTAGGATCCTTCATAAGACTGGGCACTGTGGAGGCCTTTCCAAGAAATGCTACCTAAGGCTGTCAGAGGAAGAGAGGAAGGAAGTGGGTGTCAACATGCGAGAGAGGCAATGCAACTTCCCACATGTAGGAGACACAGTGTCCAGAGACTTTCCAGAAAAAATTGAGTGAAATTGCATAGACGAGTTTCTGTGAGAATCTTTTAAGTGACTCGTAGGGGAAAAATCCAATAGAATAAGTTTTTTTATACTTAATGCATTCATCCTTAGTGGCCTTGGAAAGCAAGACATACCAAATATTGAGTTGCCACTCTTTTATTTAGAAAGAAAAAGTATTCCTAAACATATTTTTAAGCAAATAAACATAAACCTAGTCCTTCAATGAGTTCAGGTACACTAAATGACCCCTGACATATCTAGTGGCTTGAATCAAAAATAAGTTCAAAAGGCAGTTCTAAGAGGGGCATAGTTTGGCCAAGCAGCTCCTCCATGTAATCATTCAGGGTCCAAATCTGAATGAACCTCTGTCGTCTTCTATGTGCAGCTTCTAAGGTTGCCCAGGAGGTTGTCTTCTTCTTAATAGTCAAAGAGAGAAGAGAGAATGTGGTTGCACATGGAGGACTTCATAGGTCAAGCCTATAAGTAGCACGTATCTCTTCTGCCTGCCTTCCACACTTCTGGTGAAACACTTAACTGCTGGAGAGCTATCCAATGGCATGTGCGAGCCTAAGAAGAAAAGGATATAGGTTTTGGCAAATAGCCAGCAGTCTCTGTCACACTTGATGGGCATTCTTTAAATTAGTTTTGTAACATACTCTACTGTTAATATTTCTTAACATGTTCTATTCTGAGGGATGACCCTTTAATATACAGCCTGCAAATAAAAAGTATTCAATAAATCCTTGCTGAATCAATAAATGAGTCACAGTTTCCAAAATAAACTTAATTTTTAAGTGACTAGTAAGATGCTTAAACGAAAGTTAACCATAACATTTCATTATGTAGAGAAATGATTTAGTTAGAACTTACTTCATTTGACAATTCAATAAATTTATTCAGTGTACATTTATGGGAAATCTCTTATTTGCCATTCACTGTCTTAAGTATAGGGAATATAGCAGTGAAAAATATCATTCAATTTCTTCCTCTAACAGAGAGTACATTCTAGTGGTGAAGGCAGACAATGAATAAATGAACAGTGACATACCCATTCATTCAACGTATTATAATTTACATTGAAATGAATGTAATTAATGTCATACATTAATGAATTTAATTCATTTTCTGAAATGTTTGAGGCACTTTCCTATGTGCTAGAAATATGGATGAATATAAAATACAAAATTATTTTCCTTCAGAGAGCTTATATTCTAATGGGAGAGATGGACTATTATTAAAAAATAAATAAGTAAATACCAACATATTAGAGGGCCATCTATAGTATGGTGGGGAGACTGGAGCAGGAGGAAATTAGCAGGCCCATTTCCCAATCTGGGTTCAAGGACAATAATGGTAGTGCAGTCTCTGAGTGGAGGAGAGCTATGGAAAACAGGAATTGGACCAGGCTATGGCTGGGGGGCTCATGTGAAGCAACCAAGTTATGGATCTCCACAACTCAGCCCGTAGGCAGATGGGATGAGCCCATGCTGGTACTCATATCCTGGGCATTGTTACATGATTTGACAGTGGAAATGAGTCCAGAGTCCTCAACTGGAGTAACAGCACAAAGGATGCCTGTTTACTATGTGATCTTAAGAGAGACAAAAGATGAGGGGCTTGTACAATTTTATTTTTCAGAAGAGAGGGTGCAGAGGCTGATATAACTAATTGGATTGGGGCAGAAATGAGGAGTTGCCATTCTGTCCCTAGATGAGTGTCCACCTATGACAAGAGGCTACCTGAAGACCAAACAAGATATGGGTGGGGAAGTCTGTATTCTTAGGATGGTGACCCAGGTAATGGTGTCCATCCCCCTTCTCTCTTAGGTGAGGTGAGATGGACTTCAAATAAACATCTGCATTATAGAGAACACAGCAAATAAGGGATATTAATTGGGGAGAAAGCTGGGAGCCACACAGACTTTGACCCAAGTACCTGAACCTTTCCATCCCAGGTAGCCATCAGCCTACCAGGGTTGAAGATGAGGAGACAGGTTCAGCCAAATTTACAGCTGACATTTTTGACCTGAGCACAAGTGCCACAAAACTACCCTTATTGTCAAAGACTATAGTTGCACTCAGTAGATCTATGCCCCTTTCCACATGCCTTAATGATGCCAACCCCCTCACACCTACTTTATGGAAGTATTGGGTGAGACAGTCCTCTATGGGTTCCTTGAATTCCTCTTTGTCTCTCCAGGTATGTCAAGTATGCCAGGCCTTCAACGCTCTTCAGCTGGGCCACTTCCTAGGGTTGTGTTTGTAGGGTGCAATCTTGAAAGATGAGGCAATGTTTGCTTCAGGGGCAGAGAGCTGGTTTGCCTATGGCTTACTCCAGTGGATTATGCAAAGTCAGAGTTCCTTGGCAGCAGTGAGAATTCACTGGATTTGTAGCATCTATCTGGCCACCTACACACTGCGGGACTTGGGGGCGAGGGAAACAGCACGAGTATGTTGATGCTCATACTCTTTGTGGGATCATAAATAATAAAGTCCTTTGTCTCTGACCAGGAGTTTTGTGTCTTCTGACCGCATCCATGAAATAGTACAGGCTAATTTATTACCTTGGGGTAAAATCCAATCACGAACCTCATAAGAAGTCTTCAGATGGAGTTCACGTTTGGGCAAGTTGTGTTTGAGATGTTTGATTAAATATCTATGTTGGGTATCTAGTACATACTGGGATATACAGTTCTGAAGCTTGGAGAAGGGGGCCAGGCTATAGGGAACATTAGGAAGTCATCAGGATATATATGGTATTTAAAGCCTTGGGACTGAATGAGCTCAGCAAGGGAGTGAGTATAGTCAGATAAGAGTAACCAGGACTGGACTTGCCCGGTGGCGCAGTGGTTGAGAATCTGCCTGCCAATGCAGGGGACACGGGTTCGAGCCCTGGTCTGGGAAGATCCCGCATGCCGCGGAGCAACTAGGCCCGTGAGCCACAATTACTGAGCCTGCGTGTCTGGAGCCTGTGCTGCGCAACAAGAGAGGCTGCGATAGTGAGAGTCCCGCGCACCGCGATGAAGAGTGCCCCCGCTTGCCACAACTGGAGAAAGCCCTCACACGGAAACGAAGACCCAACACAGCCATAAATAAATAAATAAATAAATAAAATCCCAATGCTCAGTCTAAAAAAAAAAAAAAAGAGTAACCAGGACTGGAACCTGAGACACTTCAATGTTGATATAATAACAGGTGTCAATAAGTGCTGTGGAGTGTTAAGCACTATTTTATTACTGGGCCGAGAGAATGACACTGACTTCTGAGTGAGAGAGAGGTGTAAGAATATGCACTTGGAGCATGACAGACCTACCTTTCCATCTCATCTCATGCTGTTTACACTCTAGCAATAGTGGATATATTTTGTTTCCTTAACACACAATTTTTCTTACCATATATTCTTGCCTTATTCACATTCCTTGGCTTGGAATGCTCATATCACTTCTAACAACTAACTCCTTCTGTCCTTTTCGATCTCTGCTAAAATGTCATCTCTTCAGTGAGGGTTACTGCAACTACCTCACACCCAGTTATGTTTTATCACAATATGTATTCATTTTCTTCACTGAATGTATCACGTCCTATATTTATTTATATATTTAAAAATTTATATTATTTGACATATGCTTACACATTTACTTATATACTGGTCATGTCCCACCTAATGCTTCTTGAGGGTATGGATATCAATGGTTACATTCTCTGCTATATTCTCAACATCTGGTCCAGAGCCTGGAATTTGGAAATAGCTCAGTAAATATTTAGAGAATGAATCCAAGACCTGTTATATAAACTTTGGCCTCTTAATCTATCTGAGCTTCTACTCACTCATCTGTAGAATTATATCAATTTTACAGTTGTGAGAATTAATTAACCTTGTTGATGTATACTGTCTGACACATAAGTAGGCCCTCAGTAAATGAGAAATTAATCACCCAGTATTGGAGAACTATATGGGGAAAATGCACTGAAAATATCATTTATTCAAAGGTAGAATCCTCTCTGCTCAGGAAGAGAAATAAATAGGGTAGACTCGTCTATGAGTGAATAAAGAGCACATATAGACGTAAGAATAATAGACAGCCTGAAACTTCAAAGGCTGGGAGATTGGAAAACATCCAAAATGAAGCTAAAGAAACTAGAACCAAAATGAGTAAAGATCTAAGCAAGAAAATGAAAAGAACATTGTACAAGAAGTGTCCATAAATCTAAGGAATGTTTCTGGTTCAGAGGGAGCAGGACATCAGCAAAGAAGAAGAGAGGCAGTGAGGAATGACAAAGATTGTTCTTTGATAGAAGTGGCTGAGCTGTCATAAAATCAAAAATAATACTTTCTCTTCAGGATAATAAAAGAGAATAATGGAGAAGAGATGCAGAAAACACAGCTACAGCTTCCAGACGAAGCGTTAGGCACTGATTTTGAAATCTATCAATCTTGGGTCTAAATAATTGATTAAAAATTAAACATTATGTGACTTTGACTGAACTCTCAGGAAACTCCAGAATTTATAAGAAAGTCAAAATGCTGTAGTGACTACTTTAGGAGAAGCTTCTTAAAAAAAATACAGTAATATAGTAAGCTTTTTTTCTTAAATAGAGAGTGCTTAAGGACATACTATATAAATATGTGTTTGTGTACATGTGTATATGTGTAAATATATAAAGTAAGGAATAAAATAAGAAAACCAAGCCAGAAGACTATTTCTAAAAGAATGACAAGGTTCATGTACACATATTAAACACAAACTAAGTATTTAATTATACTTGGTATAATTTTATTGTAATCCTTTACTTATAATTGCTATAAGCTAGCCTTTGAGTGAATGTTATACATATATGTAAATATCTGAACCCCCTTGAGGACAAGTGTGTCTGACCCAAGGTGAAATGTTGGGACCTTGAGCAAGAAAAGGTCCTCAAATGACAGAGTACAAAGGAGAAGTTTATTGGAAAAATTGTATCATAGATTGACAGTTAAATGTCCTAGGAGGTTTCAGAATCAAGGGTCTTGGCAGAGTGGTGGAAACCGGGTGAAAGGAAGCACAGGGGAAATGGTATGAGAGGAAATAGAATGGAGTCAAGGAGGTAGAGCCTAAAAACATTTCTTCAGTCATCAAAGAATTAAAGGGTCAGTATCCTATCTTAGATTCTGGATGGGGAGGGAGCTGTTAGAGGGATATGGTGGCTGAGGAAGTAACTATGAAGACTTGGCAATGACTTCAGTTGCCAAGTTTGCTTTGACCTATGCTATGGGTTTGTGTCCTCAGAAAATTTATATATTAAAACCTTAATACCCAATGCGATGGCATATGGAGATGGTGTTTTGAGGAAGTAATTCAATCATGAGAGTGGGGCCACCGTGGCAAGATCAGTTCCCTTATAAGAAAAGACAAGAGAGAGCATGCTTCCTCTCTCTTTCTCCTTATCATGTAAAGATACAAGGTGATGACCATCTGCAGACGAGGAGGAGAGCTCTCATCAGGAACCAAATCAACCGCTCCTTGACCTTGGACTTCCCAGTCTCCCAAACTGAGAAATAAATTTCTGTCATTTAAAACATCCTGTCTATGGTATCTTGTCATGGCAACCTGAGCTGATAAAGACAGCTTGCTACTCCAATAAAAGAAAAAGATTTTTTAAGCAGATATTTCAGATTAGTATAATATAAGGTCTCTGAGATTCCTGTAACATCAGCTCCCTAAGACCACTGACCTTGTAAACATGAAATAATAATTTTCAATATGTGCCTCATTTGAAAAGAAAACTGTTGTACCACACTGACATTCTTTTCCTCATTTCCAGATAATAATCTTTTAGTAACAACATTGCATGATATGCAATAGAATTCTGAGACAGCTTTGGTGGAGATTTAATAAAATCTTCCTGATATTGACCTACATTGCTCACATGCTGTTTGTTACAATAATAAGGTACCAGATCAGGGGTTGGCAAACTCTGACCAGTAAACCAAATTTGGCTAACCTGCTATTTTTGAAAATAAAGTTTTATTAGAATGCAGCCTCACCCATTATTTTCTATATAGTCTTTGGCTATTTTCATGTTGTGGATTTATTGTCATCAGATAAATTTTCCACTATGGGAACCCAGTATTCTGTAGCATCACCTCTGATGGAGTAGTCTGCTCATGGGTCTCTCAAAAAAACTTCTATAAGATTTCCTTTCATAACTTCATGACACTTTTCCCTGCATCTCATACATACATACATACATACATACATACTTTCTAAATTTACCTGGAAAGTTTTACAGGTATTCAAAGAGAAACCAACATACAACTCACAGGCATAAGATTAGTAATTCTGCCTTCTGGAGTCCAAGATTTAGTAGATTTTGATTGTTTAAAGAACCTTCTAGAAACTGCAACTTTGCTTTCACACAGAGACACAGAGCATGCTTTGTTTCATCATCACTATTCATCATCTAAATTGTGGAATAGATCACTAGTTTCCCCCATCACTAGTTGTCCACCATGCGTGCATTCTATCTTTTCCTTCGACTATTCACATCTTTGAAACATGATGATGACTACTCATTTCCCCCAGGGTAAAGTCTAAATTGCTTAATTAGGTGCTAAGGGCTTTGCATTGTGTGACCCAAATTCATCTGTCCTGGTTTGTCTCTCGCCATGTTTGTATACTCACACTTTGCTCTTGCCACACATCATGGAGGCTTTCTTATGCCTCTAAGATTTTGCATCTTCTCTTTTTTATGCTCCAAGAAACTTGTGCATCTCCACATATACAGTATTATTCATCATTTGTTCATTCCCTCCCATTCATCAAATATTTATTGACCACCTGCTCTGTTTCTTGTTCCATGAAAAGTCTGGGGGGAAAAGGATGAATAAATATGCACTGTCTCAAGGAACTAATAATCCAGAGGGAACTTCACCATATAAGCATTTAATTGCAATGCAGCCTCATATCTATATTAAGAGAAGCATACATTATGAAAGCAAAAGACACATATGTATTGATATTATAATTTTTGTAAGAAATATCCTTGTTCACAATGTGAGTCCTGGATCCCATCAAAAGTGGCACCAAAATGGTTGACATTACTCAGAGCAGTGTGCATCTATCAGTCTGATTCTATTTGGATTCCTACCTTTATTTCCTGTCCTCATTTACAGCTAACTAATAGAGCTGCACCTGGATATATTAGTTAGCATTCCACAAATTGGTAACTCCATATCTGAACTCATCATCATACCCACCAGACATGGTCTTTTTTGAGTAAACCCTTTTCATTTTTTCCCCTGAATTCCCTATCTGGAAAGTCATAAGCATCTTCCCAGTCATGTAAACATACACACACATACACATGAATGCACTGACAACTTAAATTTCACTTAACTCTGAGAGACCTAGGCTAGTCTGTTATACTCATTCATAAATTTCTATTCTTTTCACAATATCGTTCACTGTAGAATTAGGTACAGCATTAAAAAAAGAATTTAAATTTAATCTCTATCTCTCCCAACCCCATTAGATTATGGTTCTTTGTAGCTATATGAAGAGTAAACCATTGTACTCCTAGTATATAGCTCAGTCTCTGCCACAGAGTAAATATCCAATAAATAATTATTTGATGAATAAAAAGACATTGGTATTCATGATTGATGACTTTCCTAGATTTACTGAAATTACTTCAGTACAAAACCTTGCATTGATACATTTTGCCCTGATTTTTAAAAATTTAAATCTAGTCTACCACTTTTAATCTATTTGATACAGAGAAGTCAAATTACATCACTTAAACCACTGTTCAAATTTATCTAACTCAAAAATGTTCAATATTTCACATTAACAAAAGAATAATGTCTAATTTTTTTAGGCTGGTAATCAAAGCCTTAAATAATTTTCTTTTTCTTGGAATCTATACGGCATTTTCCAGCTGACCTTAAATTTAGGTGTGTACATATAACTGAGTACTGGTAAATGAAACTTAAACCATGATGATGTGCCTTACTTCCAGGACTGGTCCTTGAGATTCTTCAATGCATCATTCTCCATGACCTTCCCCTGTCTATTGGTTGGATGTCAAAAGGCAGGACAATCTTGGAAACTTTATATTAAAGAAGGTGGAACTCCATCCATCTATATAGTTGAATGGGTGGAACAGACAAACTCCCTGCACATCCAACACATCAATTAAATTTTACATGAGTCAGAAGTACATTTCTATTTGGTAAAGTCATTGAGGTTCTAAAGTTTACTGATTATATCATCTAGTATTGTTTAACTCATGTACCCTTACTTAGATCAATATTCTTCTTTGGAAATATTTTCCTCTAGTCAAACTGAATTTTTACCTTTTTACCTTTATACATGTAAAAGGCATACCCTGTACTGTGCATATTGCATATCTAATAGAAAGAAGGCCTTGTACAACTATACAACATATTATCTCTCACTGAAATCACAGATGTTAGAGCAAATCATGGCCGAAACTGAGTCAATTCTATTCTCTCTCCCAAACTGGGAGAGAGAATAACTGAATTCAGACTGAATGGAGACTGGAGGCACCATTTTGAGACAGTCAGAATAGACCAAGTTGTGCTCTGAAAAAAAAAGAAAAAAGAATGGATCAAGTATAGGCAGATCAGAGAACACTGGTACACATGTGCAGAGGGAAACAATTAAAACATGACACATGGAGAATCAGAGATGAGCACTTGTTTTCCCCTTAGATAAATGATTTATTGGGGTTTCAGCCTAGTTCAGTGCAAAGCCCTATTTCTCAGCCTCTACTCTTTCAGTGAAGAAGATATAGGAAAAAAACAACATTGAGTAGCAGTGGGGAGGCGGTGAGGTAAGATGTCTCAGAGGCTGACAGGAGTTCTGGTTTGGGAACTTGGTGATAGGGATGTAGGGGAGGAAAAATAATTTTCCTTCTACTCTTTTGAGTTCTCGTATGAAACCCCTGTAATGAAAGACATATTAACAAGAGAAAAACAAACAGAAGTTTATTAACTAGTATATGTCATGTACACATGGGAGAGAGCCAGGGGAAAATGAGTAATGCCCTGAGGTGGTTCAAAATTCAGGATTAAATACCGTCTGAATTGGGAAAGGAAGGAGGGGGTGTAGACCTCTTAGGGCAGAGAAAATGATTTTAGAAAAATGAAGAACAGCTGGCCTTAGATGCCCTTAGAAGAATAGATGGGAGGTAACGGTAGTTTGTGACAAAGTTTGGGTGTGGTGTCAAATTCTAGTCTCCTCTCCTGTGATGAGTCAATCTTTCCTGGTTGATGTGACTCCCAGGGAGGGATTTATAACAACTGAGTTCATTGGAGGATCTGTCTTTAAGGAGGTAAGAGGAGTTCAGAGAAAACCCCTTTTAAATTTGCTGTTTTTCAAGTGCCTACAACTCAAAATAATCAATACGCCAGAGTGACATATTTTGGGGTGTCATATTCTGCTCCCCTAGGGGACATGCTCAGATGATAGCAAGGTGTGGCCGGCCACACAGAATATCAGTGATTTAGGATAGTGTTTAGTGTGATTTACTTCGGATGCTACCTCCTGGAAGGAATTAAAATGAGAGAAGAATCTGAGCAGAGAAACCCAGGTGATACACACCCCAGGCAGGAGTGTGAGGTAGATTTGGAGGAACACAGTCGGAACTTTGCTATCTCATCACCACACTCTGTCCATGAACTGAAAGCACCTCGTGTTATAAACTTATTAACACATGATAAGTAGGAAAATGTGTTTCTATCTACTATGTTAATTCTTAATGCCACGTGGTGCTTCCTTCTCAAGAAATCACATAATAATTAGAAAGATGCTCATATTAGTAAGAGGAATCAAGCAAGCTCAGAAATGGTGGACTTCTCTCTTCAGAGCTATTTCAACATTACCATCTGGAATCCCACTCTTGGCTTTTGTTTTATTTCTGCTACATTATGTCCAGGCTTTGAGAAGATTAAATTCCCTCAGCAGATTGGAGCCAAACCCAGCATCAATTTAGGACTGGAGCACATTCACACTGGCTCCATGCTCTTTTCTTTTTAAACAATTTCTCCATACCTTTTTGAGGGTACTATTGCTTTTTTCTTCTATTTTTTTTAAAGAGGGAAGTAAATTCCTGAAACCTTGAGTCTAATTGCTGGTTGTAAAGTAATTATGGATTGCTTTTCTCCATCCACAGCAAGAGAGAATGGCCAAATGTATCATGTGGAGAGCCAGGAGAGGGCTTGGGTAGCAGGAGGATGGGTTGTACCTGACCCCAAAGATACAGGAACCCAGCCATGGTCATACAGCTTCTGAACCAAGCAAATATCAGTACGGAGAGGTTTTTCTGCTGAGACGGCATTCCTGCAAACCAAATGGGCTCGGGTTCCCTGGAAAGGAATGGGGTCATTGAGAAGCCAGAAAAATAAAGGCTTTTAATGGAGTAAGAGTTACAAATGCTGTATGGCATATGGAATAAATTGTGAAGAAGTAATCATGAGACTCAAAGCCATAGATTTAATAAGACTCCATTTGCACCACACATATAAACAGAATTAAGAATAAACCCTATATGAAAGTTTGGGCAAAGTAGCACAAGAGCATTGACCATATATATATATGAAAGCATTATATATATACAAATATATATATTTGTTTATTTTTTAAAAAGGAAGAATAAATGTTATTCTATGCACTAATGTTAACACTTGCAAACAAATACGTGTCATAAAATAAGTGTAATACTTGAGAGGTGATTTTTAAGATTTTCTTCTCCTCCCCTTTTAAAGAGTTCACCTATCATATGATAGTATACTTAGAAATTTTGCTTTGTCATCAAGAAAATTCATGCCTTCATAACCCAATATAATGTTTTGTATCTCTATTTCTAGCATTGGAGCTGAGGAGAGCTAGCAACATTTGAGAGCTGAAATTTTTCTCTGTGAATTTAATTTAATTTTATGTTTCACTCAGCATGGTGCGTATATAGAGTGATTCATTTAACTTTCAGCTTCTCAAACATTTTCTCCATATTCTTGTGTTTGGATTTCTTGAACTATGGGTAAAGGCTTAAGTATAATTCTACTTGAGCTTCTTTTCTATGCAGAAAAGTAGTGGTGGTGGAGTGTCCCATATTAACCCCAAATTATGAACAAAGTATCAGTTTTAAATCTGAATTTACTGATATGTTCAATTTTCCATTTATACAAAAAAATGGAATTTAATATAAAACTGATTACTTTAAAGAATACCTTTTAAAACTCCAGTGTTTGTGCTCCAAGCAGTAAAATCTAATGCAGTTTGAAATTAAATTATTTTACTCTCCATTGGTGGCAATTATATTAATGATTGAAACACGTTTTTTGGTATTGTTAGTGTGCATAGTTTACACATTCTTCTTTTCCAAATCTGAATTACATTATTTCAGGATTTGGGTCATATTTTAAAAAATTATCAAATAATATTTTGCACATGAAATTCATATATATTTTATATTTTTACATTATGGAGCCATTAATGAACTCCTATATGTACAGTACACTCTTCTTTTAAGCTACCCATGTGCTTACTCTAATCATGCTACCCTGGGCTCTTTTCCAGGACTAACCACTATCCTGAATATTATGTTTATAATTTCTTTCTATTTTATAAATTATAATTTTACAACAATTGTATGTAGTCTTAACCAATATATTGATTAGTTACTTTTATTTTAAAAGTTCATAAAAGTGTTGCCATATTGTAGGTGGTGGTCTATAATTGGCTTGATTTTGCTCAACATTGTTTTTATGATCCATCCATTTTGCTTCATGTTGTTATAGATTGTTTATTTTCACTGCTCCATATATTGCTTTGGGTGGATATACTATAATTTATTTATCTCTTGTCCTGATGATTAACATTTGTGTTGTTTTCAGCTTTTGCTTTATCTTGTTACTATATGTTGTACTAATATACATTGTATTTTACATATCTCTTGGTTCATGAAATAGCTTTCAAACTTTTCTGATAGTGCCCCACAACTAGAAAAATTTTACAATGTGGCCAGGAAAATATTGTGAAGAATTGTGCAGAGTGAGGGATATTATCCTATTTGCAAGCTAATAAACCTGCTTGTTATTATTGCATGGATGCTGGCAGAAGACATGAAATTCTCAAGTCAGAGACAAGAGACCTCATTACTCATGGTAAAAGCAATAGCCAGAGCTTCACATTTGCTGGCATCAGTTTCCCATGCCCTCAAGTCCCACAGGTGTGACACAAAGGGTTTGTGATGGGTGCCTGAACATGTAGTGAGCTGTGTTCCAGGAGAGAAACACTGAGCTTGGGCAATCTTGTGTTTATATAGTAAGTCTGCAGTTTTCCTGGTGAGGGGACATTACCTCATTCCTGAAGGC
The DNA here is from genome assembly GCF_009873245.2 of Balaenoptera musculus. Taxonomy (NCBI): domain Eukaryota; kingdom Metazoa; phylum Chordata; class Mammalia; order Artiodactyla; family Balaenopteridae; genus Balaenoptera; species Balaenoptera musculus. Next base: position 156,082,024 of record NC_045786.1, read on the forward strand.
TCTTCATTGCAAACACAACTGTGAGTACTGACCAGAGCAAAGAGCTGTCAGAGCTTTAAATTCTTGGCACATCCAGCAGGAACGTTCAGCTCCCCCGGGGCCCAAGGTAGATTGCCTCTCACAACAAATATATGTATGACTGAAGCCGTTATACTTTACATGATGGAGGGATACTGATTTTTTCTTTTCTTTTATATTTCATTTTCAAAAATCTGTGTATTACCCACCAAAACAATTGTACAACTTAATATGTAGCAACTCTCAATTGAAAAACAAAGAAATAAAAAAGATAAAAATCAATATATTAAGTCATATACCTGAGAGTGTAATTGCTGGATTACATTTAGACTTAAAATATAATGTGAACTGTTTTATAAAGTAATTGGTCACTTATTTATCATTCTGTTTTTCAGAAGCAGTATCTGAATACTCCCCTGGTGTGTATCTTCACTACCACTTGGTTTTGTTGGACATTTTATATTTTGATAAACAAGTGATGTATAATTATATCTGATTTGACTGTAATCTGCATTAGAATTATTATTGAGTAACAATAATTACTAATTATTAGTAAGCTTTGTCATATATGTATAGGTCATTTGTGTTTCCTTTTCTCCTAACACCTGCTCATGACTTTAGCACATTTTTAAGTTGAGATAGTAGTACCTTTCAAATTGATATATAAAATATTTTCAGTTGTCAGTTATGCATTTTGCCAATATTTTCTCACTGTTGTTCAATTTTTCATTCAGTTTCTGGTGGCTTTTATAAAGGGAATTTCTTTTAATGTTTTTATGTTTTCTATTTTTAATTTGCAGTTTGTGATTTTTGTCATGTATAAGAAATCACTTTAGGGATAGAAACTTCAAGATGACAGAGGAGTAAGATGTGGAGATCACCTTCCTCCCCACAAATACATCAAAAATGCATCTACATGTGGAACAACTCCTACAGAAGACATACTGAATGCTGGCAGAAGACCTCAGAGTTCCCAAAGGGCAAGAAACTCCCCATGTACCTGGGTAGGGCAAAAGAAAAAAGGAAAAACAGAGACAAAAGAATAGTGATGGGACCTGCACCTCTGGGAGGGAGCTGTGAAGGAGGAAAAGTTTCCGCACACTAGGAAGCCCTTTCACTGGTGGAAATGAGGGGTGGACAGCAGGGAAGCTTTGGAGCCACAGAGGAGAGCACAGCAACAGGGCAGAGGGCAAAGTGGAGAGATTCCCGCACAGAGGATCAGTGCTGACCAGCACTCACAAGCCTGAGAGGCTTGTCTGCTCACCAGCCCTGGTGGGTGAAGGCTGGGAGCTGAGGTTCGCGTTTTGGAGTTCAGACCCCATGGAGAGGACTGGGGTTGGCTGTGTGAACACTGCCTGAGGGGGCTAGTGTGCCACAGCTAACCAAGAAGGAGTCTGGGAAAAAGTCTGGAACTGTCTAAGAGTCAAGAGACCATTGTTTTGGGGTGTGCAAGGAGAGGAGATTCAGAACACTGCCTAAATGAGCTACAGAGAAGGGCGTGAGCTGTGGCTATCAGTGCAGACAACAAAGACAGGCATGAAACATTAACGCTGCTGCTGCAGCCACCAAGAAGCTTGTGTGCAAGCATAGGTCACTATTCACACCTCCCCTCCTGGGAGCCTGTGCATCCTGCCACTACCAGAGTCCCATGATCCAGGGACAACTTCCCCAGGAGAACAAACAGGACACCTCAGGCTGTTGCAACATCACACCAGGCCTCTGTGGCTGCAGGCTCACCCCGTATACCATACCCCTCCCTCCCCTTGGCCTGAGTGAGCCAGAGACCCCTAATCAGCCGCTCCTTTAACTTGCACCTGTCTGGGCAAAGAACGGATGCCAGAGGGTGACCTACATGCAGAGACAGAGCCAAAACCATAGCTGAACCCCAGCAGCTGTGCGAACAAAGAAGAGAAAGGGAAATTTCTCCTTGCAACCTCAGGAGCAGCAGATTAAATCTCCACAATCAACTTGATGTATCATGCATTTGTGGAATACCTGAATAGACAACAAATCATCCCAAAATAGAGGCAGTGGATTTGGGAAGCAACTGTAGACTTGGGGTTTGCTGTATGCAACTAACTTGTTTCTGATTTTTATGTTTATCGTAGTATAGTTTTTGTGTTTGTTATCATTGGTGGCTTTGTTTATTGGTTTACTTGCTCTCTTCCTTCTTTTTTATTCCTGTTTCTATTTTAATACTTTTTATTTTAATTACTTTAATTATTTTATTTTATTTTGTTTTGTTTGTTTGTTTCTTTCTATTTTTTCCCCCTTTTATTCTGAGCCATGTGGCTGACAAGAGTCTTGGTGATCCCGCCAGGTGTCAGGCCTGGGCCTCTGAGGTGGGAGAGCTGAGTTCAGGACACTGGACCACCAGAGACCTCCTGGCTCCACATAATATCAATTGGTGAGACCTCTCCCAGAGACATCCATCTCAATACAAAGACCAAGCTCTAATCAACGACCAGCAAGCTTCAGTGTTGGACACCACATGCCAAACAACCAGCAAGACAGGAACACAATCCCATTCATTAGCAGAGAGGCTGCCTAAAAGCATAATAAGTTCACAGACACCCCAAAACACACCACCGGATGTGGTCCTGCTCACCAGAAAGACAAGATCCCGCCACATCCACCAGAACACAGGCACCAGTCCCCTCCACCAAGAAGCCTACTCAAGCCATCAACATTCGAATTATAGGGGTCCCAGAAAGAAGAGAAAAAAAAAGGGACTGAGAAAATATTTGAAGAGATTATAGTTGAAAACTTCCCTAATATGGGAAAGGAAATAGTCAATCAAGTCCAGGAAGCACAGAGAGTCCCATACAGGATAAATCCAAGGAGAAGCATGCCAAGACACATACTAATCAAACTATCAAAAATTAAATACAAAGAAAAAATATTAAAAGCAGCAAAGGAAAAGCAACAAATAACATACAAGGGAATCCCCACAGGGTTAACAGCTGATCTTTCAGCAGAAACTCTGCCAGCCAGAAAGGAGTGGCAGGACATATTTAAAGTGATGAAAGGGAAAAACCTACAACCAAGATTACTCTACCCAGCAAGGATCTCATTCAGATTCGATGGACAAATTATAACGTTTACAGACAAGCAAAAGCTAAGAGAATTCAGCACCACCAAACCAGCTTTACAACAAATACTAAAGGAACTTCTCTAGGCAGGAAACACAAGATAAGGAAAAGACCTACAATAACAAACCCAAAACAATTAAGAAAATGGTAACAGGAAAATACATATCGATGATTACCTTAAATGTAAATGGATTAAATGCTCCAATCAAAAGACATAGACTGGATGAATGGATCCAAAAACAAGACCTGTATATATGTGGTCTACAAGATACCCACTTCAGACCTAGGGACACATACAGACTGAAAGTGAGGGGATGGAAAAAGATATTCCATGCAAATGGAAATCAAAAGAAAGCTGGAATAGCAATTCTCATATCAGACATAATAGACTTTAAAATAAAGACTACTGCAAGAGACAAAGAAGGACACTACATAAAGATCAAGGGATCAATCCAAGAAGAAGATATAACAATTGTAAATAGGAGCTCCAACATAGGAGCACCTCAACACATAAGGCAAATGCTAACAGCCATAAAAGGGGAAATTGACAGTAACAGAAGAATAGTAGGGGACTTTAATACTCCACTTTCACCAATGGACAGATCATCCAAAATGAAAATAAATAATGGAACAGAAGCTTTAAATGACACATTAAACACGATGGACTTAATTGATATTTATAGGACATTCCACCCAAAAACAACAGAATACACTTTCTTCTCAAGTGCTCATGGAACATTTTACAGAATAGACAATATCTTGGGTCACAAATCAAGCCTTGGTAAATTTAAGAACATTGAAATCATATTAAGTATCTTTTCCAATAGCATTCCAACAATGCTATGAGACTAGATATCAATTACAGGAAAAAATACTGTAAAAAATACAAACACAAAGAGGCTAAGCAGTACACTACTAAATAACCAAGATATCACTGAAGAAATCAAAGGGGAAATCAAAAAATACCTAGAAAAAAATGACATTGAAAACCTGACCACCCAAAACCTATGGGATACAGCAAAAGAAGTTCTAAGAGGGAAGTTTATAGGAATACAATCCTACCTCAAGAAAAAAGAAAAATCTCACATTAACAACTTAACCTTACATCTAAATTAATTAGAGAAAGAAGAACAAAAAACCTCCAAAAGTTAGTAGAAGGAAAGAAATCATAAATTCAGATCAGAAATAAATGAAAAAGAAATGAAGGAAACGATAGCAAAGATCAATAAAACTGAAAGCTGGTTCTTTGAGAAGATAAACAAAACTGATAAACCATTAGCCAGACTCATCAAGAAAAAAAGGGAGAAGACTCAAATCAACAGAATTAGAAATGAAGAAGGAGAAGTAACAACTGACACTGCAGAAATACAAACGATCATGAGAGATTACTACAAGCAACTCTATGCCAATAAAATGGACAACCTGGAAGAAATGGACAAATTCTTAGAAATGCACAACCTTCCAAGACTGAACCAGGAAGAAATAGAAAATATGAACAGACCAATCACAAGCACTGAAATTGAAACTGTGATTAAAAATCTTCCAACAAACAAAAGCCGAGGACCACATGGCGTCACAGGCGAATTCTATCAAACACTTAGAGAAGAGCTAACACTTATCCTTCTCAAACTCTTCCAAAATATAGCAGAGGGAAGAACACTCCCAAACTCATTCTATGAGGCCACCATCACCCTGATACCAAAACCAGACAAAGATGTCACAAAGAAAGAAAAGTAGAGACCAAAATCACTGATGAACATAGATGCAAAAATCCTCAACAAAATACTAGCAAACAGAATCCAACAGCACATTAAAAGGATCATACACCATGATCAAGTGGGATTTATCTCAGGAATGCAAGGATTCTTCAATATATGCAAATCAATCAATGTGATACATCATATTAAGAAATTGAAGGAGAAAATCCATATGATCATCTCAATAGATGCAGAGAAAGCTTTTGACAAAATTCAACACCCATTTATGATAAATACCCACCAGAAAGTAGGCATAGAGGGAACTTTCCTCAACATAATAAAGACCATATATGACAAACCCACAGCCAACATCGTCCTCAATGGTGAAAAACTGAAACCATTTCCCCTAAGATCAGGAACAAGACAAGGTTGCCCACCCTCACCACTATTATTCAACATAGTTTTGGAAGTTTTAGCCACAGTAATCAGAGAAGAAAAAGAAATAAAAGGAATCCAAATTGGAAAAGAAGAAGTAAAGCTGTCACTGTTTGCAGATGACATGATACTATACATAGAGAATCCTGAAGATGCTACCAGAAAACTCCTAGAGCTAATCAATGAATTTGGTAAAGTAGCAGGATACAAAATTAATGCACAGAAATCTCTTGCATTCTTATACACTAATGAGGAAAAATCTGAAAGAGAAATTAAAGAAACACTCCCATTTACCATTGCAACAAATGGAATAAAATACCTAGGAATAAACCTACCTGAAGAGACAAAAGGCCTGTATGCAGAAAACTATAAGACACTGATGAAAGAAATTAAAGATGATACAAACAGATGGAGAGACATACCATGTTCTTGGATAGGAGGAATCAATATTGTGAAAATGACTATACTACCCAATGCAATCTTCAGATTCAATGGAATCCCTATCAAACTACCAATGGCATTTTTCACAGAACTAGAACAAAAAATTTCACAATTTGTATGGAAACACAAAAGACCCCGAATAGCCAAGGTAATCTTGAGAAAGAAAAACGGAGCTGGAGGAATCAGGCTCCCTGACTTCAGACTACTACAAAGCTACAGTAATCAAGACAGTATGGTACTGGCACAAAAACAGAAATACAGATCAATGGAACAGGATAGAAAGCCCAGAGATAAACTCACTCACATATGGTCACTTTATCTTTGATTAAGGAGGGAAGAATATACAATGGAGAAGAGACAGCCTCTTCAGTAAGTGGTGCTGGGAAAACTGGGCAGCTGCATGTAAAAGAATGAAATTAGAACACTCCCTAACACCATACACAAAAATAAACTCCAAATGGATTAAAGACCTAAATATAAGGCCAGACACCATAAAACTCTTAGAGGAAAACATAGGCAGAACATTCTATGAGATAAATCACACAAGATCCTTTTTGACCCACCTCTTAGAGAAATGGAAATAAAAACAAAAATAAACAAATGGGACCTAATGAAACTTAAAAGCTTTTACACTGGAAGGGAAACCATAAACCAGATGAAAAGACAACACTCAGAATGTGAGAAAATATTTACAAATGAAGCAACTGACAAAGGATTAATCTCCAAAATATACAAGCAGTTCATGCAGCTCAATATCAATAAAACAAACAACCCAATCCAAAAATGGGTAGAAGACCTAAATAGATATTTTCCAAAGAAGATATACAGATTTCCATCAAACACATGAAAAGATGCTCAGCATCACTCATTATTAGAGAAATGCAAATCAAAACTACAATGAGGTATCACCTCACACTGGTCAGAATGGCCATCATCAAAAAATCTACATACAATAAATGCTCGAGAGGATGTGGAGAAAAGGGAACTCTTTGCACTGTTGGTGGGAATGTAATTTGATACAGCCACTATGGAGAACAATATGGAGGTTCCTTAAAAAACTAAAAACAGAACTACCATAAGACCCAGCAATCCCACTACTGGGCATATGCCTTGAGAAAACCATAATGCAAAAAGTGTCATGTACCATAATGTTCATTGCAGCACTATTTACAATAGCCAGGACACGGAAACAACCTAATTATCCATTGACAGATGAATGGATAAAGAAGATGTGGCACATATATACAATGGAATATTACTCAGCCATAAAATGAAATGAAATTGAGTTATTTGTAGTGAGGTGGATGGACCTAGAGTCTGTCATACAGAGTGAAGTAAGTTAGAAAGAGAAAATCAAATACTGTATGCTAACACATATATATGAAATCTAAAAAAAAAAAAAAAAAAAAAAAAAAAAATGGTTCTAATGAACCTAGGGGCAAGACAGGAATAAAGACACAGACATAGAGAATGGACTTGAGGACATGGGGAGGGAAAAGGGTAAGCTGGGATGAAGTGAGAAAGTAGCATTGACATATATACACTACTAAATGTAAAATAGATAGCTAATGGGAAGCAGCTGTATCGCATGGGGAGATCAGCTCGGTGCTTTGTGACCACCTAGAGGGGTGGGATAGGGAGGGTGGGAGGGAGATGCAAGAGGCAGGGTAAATAGGGATATATGTATATATATAGCTGATTCACTTTGTTATACAGCCGAAACTAACACAACATTGTAAAGCAATTATACTCCAGTAAAGATGTTAAAAAAAAATAAACTTAAATGCTTTTAATATTTAAATCCTCAATACATATGAACTGATCAAATCACTCAAATGAACCAAATACCTAAGGAAAAAATGTAACAAAACAATGGATAAACCTATACAGAGTAATTATATGACATTATTGAGGGAGAATCAATATAATCTAAATAAAATTAAATATTCATGAAATGGAAGACTTAGTACGGAAAGAAGACAATTATCTCCAAATCACCTGTAAATTTACTCAAATCTCAAGAAAAATCCCAACAGAAATTATTTCTCAAAAATTACAAGCTTTATGAATATGAAGTTTAATATGAATTAAAATTTATATAAGCATTCAAATGGCCAAACATAGCCAATGCAATCTTGTCGAAAGACTAAAATAGGAAGAGTAAGACTTCCAGATATCAACACTTATTTGAAAGCTACTGAAATTAAAATAGTGTGTAATTGGTGTACAAAATCACCCAAGAGTACAGAATAGAGAGTTTAAAACAGGCCCAAACATATATAGATACTTTATTAATGGCAAAGGTGGCACAACAGAAAAGTGAGAAAATCACAGTCATTTCAGTAAATTGCTTTTCATCAATTGGACAGAAGATTTTGATCCCCTCACTGTATAAACAGTAGTTAACTTCAGATGGACTTTAGATTTTAATGTAAAATGTAAAATAAAGAAATATTTCAGAGGATAATACAGAGAATATCTTCATTGCAGTAGAGTATACAAAGATTACATTTGTTAAACAGGATGCAAAAAAAATCCCCTAATTATAAAGAAAAATTTGGCAAACATTATATGGAAATTAAGAGACTGTTTATCAATATACACTATAACTTGAAGGGGAGTGAAAAGGCCAGCCATTGAGTAGGAAGTTTGTAATACATATGACTGACAAAGGAATAAAGATTTGTTTCCAGAATATACAAAAAAATTCTTATAAAGTAATAAAGAAAAGAAAGAAACCCCAATAAAAAAATTACCTAAAGACTTGAAAAGGAACTTCACAAATGAGGATATTCAAATGGACATAAATACTTGAAAATGTACTCAACCTCATTAATCATCCAGGAAGTCACATTTAAACTACAGTGACATACAAGTAGAGAGGCAATAAATCAGAAGATTGAAAATACTCTATGTTGGTTGGAATGTAAAGCATTTTCTTAAGCATTGTTGATCCATGTTAAGTAGGTAGCTTTCCTTGGCTATCACCCTCTATAGAGTCTTCATATAATATCCAGGTCATAACTGGAATGATCTATGGCAAATGTATAATCTATGAAAGAATTTAACAAGTACACTTTACAACTCTACTATGTTTAATTATGAAAGCAGTTCTTTGATCTTCAAGACTAATCTCCAGAAGCACTATTCTGTAATAGGCAATTTTTATGTTTAGTTCTGTATTTATCACTTATCTCTTTATACATTCACAATTTAAATATTTTTTTAAACTTTAGGTGCTAGTTTATCCATTTATCCATCCTACACTTATTAGGACATGACAGATTTATTTAAGTACACTCAACAAATTTGGCAATTGGAGCAGTCTCAATAAAATCCACAAGTATGGGTATTTTTAGCTCTCGTATTTAAATATTTCTCATATTAGTCTGTTCCTAAGCATCTATAAAGGTTGGGAAGACAGAAAATAGAACATGAAATCTATGGTTGTCTGGAAAAGGGAGAGTATATTTCTTTGTGGGATTTTGTTGTGAGAACGAATAACTTAAGAAAACATTATGAAACCAATGATTATATGATCCATGACAGTTTTTCAGAAAAAGATGTGGATCATACATTTATGAGCTGAAAAAAGGAACTAAAAGTTCAACAGAGTTCTAATGGGAAAAAATAAATTATACAGCTGCAAAATTCAAGTCTTTCTTTCCCCCTTATACTGGGTCCAAGTTGTTAATTTTCATAAGCCGCCTTTTGAAGTTATGTAAGCATAACAGCTCTTTCCTAAACTCTTTTTCCCTAAGGAGTTTTCTTTCCATTAATGATGGGCTGAATTAATTCCTGGAATAGTTCAAATTTATTCTCCTGATGCAATCATCAAATCTGTCTCCCTTGTCCACATTTCTTGGGGATGATTTTTCATCTCTATGTCTCATACAATTTCAAATGCAGACTTGCATCTCGGTACCTTTATGAATCTTCCTCAAAATTACATTACTTCATAAAATCCTGCCATTTTGTGTACCTTTCTAGCCCCTACAATATATATGTACTGGTGTGACCTTTCACACTCTAATAGGTATTTTCTATTATTATATTTGCGTAAATGTTGTCAAATCAAGGTAACTATGATTTTCTTTTTATTCCTCTTACAACACCTACGGACCTTGCAAAAGACTGAAGCTAATAAATATATATTGAAAAAAATCTCAAAATGATGTCATGGAAACTAATTTTTCTCCCATGATGGCTCAATAATCCAGAATTATTAGGTTCCTCAGTAGACTGAGTAGTTTGTCTGAAGCCAAGTGATACCTACCCCATTCAAGTGTTCTTGTGGTTGGTTTAAAACCATTCCTTGCTTTGGGAGATGTTATTTATCAAAGTTTCCTCTTAACACCTTCCATGCTGAGGACTTGATACTAGTGGAGTTGTGGAAGTGAAATTATTAGGGTGTCCTTAACGTCTTTTTCCATAAATGAATGATTTACTGGGGCAATGAAAGAAAGGAATAAGTTTGTCTGCTCAATATCGCCTGTCATTTTTGATGAATGTGATTCACCTTTCTGCAAGAAGTCCAATTTAGCACTGGTACCATTTCTTGAATTTATAGAAAAGGAAATTATAAAATATCTTAGAAATGTGGCCATGGAAGGAACAAAGTGAAGTTGAAAGGTTCAAAATCTGAACTACATTGGATGTAACATAAAGTCAATACTGTCCAGGGACTTCCCTGGCAGTCCAGTGGTTAGGATTCCATGCTTTCACTGCAGGGGGGCATGGGTTCGATCCCTCGTAGGGGAGCTAAGATCCCACATGCCGCGCAGAGGGGCAAAATATAAAAAAATAAAAAGTCAATACTGTGCAGTATCCAAGACATCCACGGGATAAAATTTGGCTTTTTCTTTTTGCAGCGATATTTGCTTGGTGTTGACTCTCGAGTAGCAACATTTCAGTTCATTACGTCTTTTATGCTCAGATTAAAGGGTGGCTTTTGTGTCAGGACCTTCAATAGTGTGCTGGTCTGGCTTGCAACAGTTTCTGAGTGCACTGTGTACTTTTCTTCTTGACTCCTTCTTGAGTGACATTATGTTGACAGCTTGAAATTGGTCACGGTGAGAGCATTTATACCATGAAAATTGGTACACTCTTTATATCAGAGCTTCCCCCTTTCCAGAGACCCAGTGGGCTAAGCATTTATCATCACACCACTATACTACTACCTTCACAAGGTTGAACTGCAGAAGCCTTTCACATTTCCACCAAAGTGTCCATGACAACTTTGTCAAGAGCTTTCACATTCACAGCTTTGCTTGACTATTACACCTAATGACTAAATGAAATGAAATACACCAAAAATAGTAATTGATATACATTTTTCCAGGTAATATAAAATATATTTAAATATAAATCATCTTTTACCAAGTAAACTTACCATCAACCGTAGAAGAAATGAAGTATGGAGAAACCCCAGGAGACTTGGATTTAATTTGAATTTCATTTTTTATGCTATAATGGAAGTAATTTTAAAGAAATTATGTAATCTCTCTAAGCTTCAGATAGTTTATCAGTAAACTTGGAATTGATATCGACATGTTAGGATTACTGTGGCTGCATGTTGCCCAAAATATAGGAAATACATGCACACAACAACACATATCAAAGAAAATACCTGAATCCACTGAGAGCATAGTCCCAACCCTTTTGCATCGTTGCAGTGTTTAGGGTGTTAGTTTCTAAAATCTGGTTTCTGTCCAACCTCTTGGGACCATACTGAACAAATTGCCCCTTTTCTGGAGTCTCAGCTATGCCACTAAGTAGTTTAAGTAGTTGTGTGGATCTGGGCATAACACTTAATTGATATAAGCCTTGGTCATCTCATCTGTAAAATAAGTATACCAAAACTTACATACTTTTAATAAAAATTATATAAAATAATGCTTTTAACATAATCATCCCAGAGATGTTTCCTAGTAATTACTTAGCAATGATTATTTACTTTGCTATTATTAAAATTATTATTTTCCTTGTTACTACCACCACTTTTATTACCATCAATTTGTGATGTTGTGTCTTAGGTGCATACTTCTCTCAAAAATATGAATAGAAAGTAATGGAATGATGTATCTCCCTTTCATAAAATCTATATTTAGCCAAGGGTTGCAGGCCACCTATCAGAAGAGGCCACCTGACACTGATACTGACCCAAATCTATATCACCATGTGCTTGAGTGATATAGGGACACCTAGTCCTCCTAACTTCACCTTTCATTTCCAAAAAAACCTCAGGCAACAGATGCTAAGGTGTCTTCCTTCACTGGGTACAAAGCCATGAGTTCTAGAAAAGTGAAATATGATGTGCCTTGCTTGAGGCTGTGGAAGAAAAGAGTCCTACTGGAGTGGAGATGATGCCTTGTCTATTCCTAAGGACTTCATGTTTATCCTTCATCTCAGGAGTTTTCTGAGGGGTTGAAGTAACAGGAGAGGTAGTAAAGGCTGATTTATTGTTCGAAGTATTTGATAACAGGGGTATTTTTGTGGGAGGGGAGAGGGCCTACAAATTCTTCCCCCAGTCATCAACATACTCTGAATCCTGAGCTAATCTCACGGTCACCACAGCTTGCCATATTTTCTTCTTGTGAAGACCAGTACATCTCCTTTACTCCTCACCTCTCTTCTTTTCCACAACACCTAAACACTTGTATAATCCCCAAAGTTTCTTTCCAAAAATTCCAAAATATTCTCCCAATATGTGCTAAGATCATACTAGATGCATCCCATATGTTATCTCCTAATACCCCTATATCACAGGAATTATGATCTCCATTTTTTTAATGAGGGTAGGTGATATGATTCACCTATGACCACCAGCTTTTTAATGGTACAGGAGAGATTTTTATAAAGATTGATTTGTTTAAAAGCACCTGCTTTTTCCACCACAGTTCGCTAGCCCCAAAGACAAAGTTGGGTAAAATTAGAGGATTCAGGCAACAATTCTAAATAACTCAGTTGACTCTCTAAAGGGTTGTAATTAAAGTTTCTCTATTCTGAAAACTCTTTGTGAAGAAAAGAAAAAAGCTTACTTCATTCAGCTGGAGCTGATAAAGGGTGTCCTAAGAGAGGAAAATCCAGACAAATGAAACTCCTGGGAAAGACAGGGTCTGGCAGAAGTAGGATGAAGTATGGGTGAAAAGACTATTGTTCCTAAAGGGAAAGAAAGAAAGAAAGCAATGGCACTGTGCAGTTTGGAGCATTATTCTCTTTTTGCTGGTTGAAGGAACTTTATTCTCATGTGGCAGGCGAGAGTTATTTATTCTAAGGGAGAAGAAGGGTCTTCTAATCTTCCATTCCCTACTTAAAGTTAGTGTGTTGACTGACTCCCAAATCCATATGTTAGGGCAGAGGAGTAGAGAAGAAGCCATTATATAATAAATCTGTAAGACTGGCTTAAGACATTTTTTTGAAAGTAGAAATTTCCTTTTTTCTAATTATATTTTATGAACCATAATAGTCTTCAGAGGTAATGCTAGCTCCCCTCCCTTGTTGGGGCTGTTTGTGAAGAAAGGAAGGAGCATGTTTCATTGATTTTGAGATTTCTTTTTGTTTAAAACTGATGATTGTGCCTTATATATTCAGTTCTCTTTATTCCTCCTTTTTATTGCAGCATTCAGTTTAGCTTTACTTGTTAAAGTGACTGCAATACATTTGGAACAAATTGATTAGTTTAAATGTGTATGCAGTTAATCTGCTTCCTGATTTGCCCTGGTTTGCTCTGCAGACCAGAGATACAGGAAGAGAGCCTAAGGAGACTTCTGCAGGGGGAAATAAGGAGCTCATTTTCTGAATACACTTATTCTCAGCTCTCCCTGTGAGTTGTCCATCCTGATTTTTGACCTGAAGGGATTAGAATTGAATTTCTTATTCTATCTAGTACAAAATGAATTTTATAAAATAAGCGTAGATTTTCATTGGAACCCAAATTAGATCAGCCTCTTGGTTTAGCATTTCTAAAAGGAGAGGAAGTCCATAATAGTGGTTACTCCTATACACTCTGCAGCCAGATCTCGTTTTGAATCCTCTTATAAATACAACAGTGGACAAGTCACATATCCTGTCTAAACCACAGGCTTCTCATCTGGAAAATGGTGATAATATTAGTCTCCACAATAATCCAAAATAATCCTTACAATAGCTCTAAGGGTACATGAATGAAGCTATGAATTTTGAAGATGATTATGGGTAGCTTAGTACATAGAATTTAGTGCAAAACCTTGCATAAAGTGTTACATAAATATGATTTTCTTGTCATTATTCTTCCTCGTGTACCTCTTTCTGCTCATCATTCTCTTCTTCCTCTTCCTACTTTTTTTTTCCTTTAAGAAATTCCATGTTCATCACCTCAAGATACTGAATTTTTTTTTAAATGGAGGATAAGAGAATATGAAGAATCTAATTTAACTTACATTTTTCATTGTTGCCAATACTATTGAAATATGAGTCTAGGACTCAGACTTTCCTACTTCAGCCTTTGTCTACAGGTACTGAATTACTCTTCCTATCAGTAGCCATTGACAATTATACTTTTCTAAGTAAATGAAGGAAATTCAGATAAAGTTCTTTGGCTGTAAAAAAAAAAAAAAAATTCCTCAGCTCTTAAAATCCACTCTTTAAACAAAAAGTGGTACAACCTGGGGCAACTGCTTCTTTAATAGTACTAACTATTCTGAGAGATACCAGGATATCAGCAGGGATTGACAGAGTATGGCTGTAATGCCTAAAAGGAAAGGGGGTCTATTATACACAAAATAGTACCTGTAGAATATTTATTTTGGTGAGAGGCGAGTGTTGCTTATCCTATATATTATTACTGGGATAGAGACAATAGATTTCATTCCAGGAGCATAGAATGTAACAGAAGGGACAAAATTGTGGCTGTAAAATATCATGCTTTCTTTGCTCCCTTCAGGAGAAAGTTGGCAAATAGAATCTTAAATTCTGAAACCTGTGGGTTATGCTTAGAAGAACAGAGGTTGGCATATAAAATTTGCTTCTTCCTTGCTTCATATTTTCTCCCCAATGCATGTTGATGAGTTCTCTAGATTATCTTTTTGCCTGCAATGTGCTATATATTAACAGTCAGTATATTTCGCCAAATGAAATGAGCCTTTGATTTTCAGTGGTATATATTTATTATATTAAATGTTTCAATTAGTTATAAGCCTTGTTACTTAGCAAGGAATATTCTTTCTGATTATCTTTTGCTGTTGAGTCAGCGTATCTCAGCCCATGTTTTTCATAGACAGAAAGGAGAAACGTACTTTCTTTTTTTTTTTTTTTTGTTTTGTTTTTTTTTGTTTTGTTTTTTTTTAATTATTTTTTTAAACATTCACTTTATTTATTTATTTATTTTTAATTTTTTTTTTTATGGCTGTATTGGGTCTTCGTTTCTGCGCGAGGGCTTTCTCTAGTTGCGGCAAGCGGGGGCCACTCTTCATCGCAGTGCGCGGGCCTCTCACTGTTGCGGCCTCTCTTGTTGCGGAGCACAGGCTCCAGACGCGCAGGCTCAGTAGTTGTGACTCACGGGCCTAGTCGCTCCGTGGCATGTGGGATCCTCCCAGGCCAGGGCTCGAACCCGAGTCCCCTGCATTGGCAGGCGGACTCTCAACCACTGCGCCACCAGGGAAGCCCGAAACGTACTTTCTATGACTCTTATTCCGTAAGGATTTCCCTTTTCATCTTATTCATGCGTGAACACTTACCTAACATATCTGGGTGCAGAGAAATCAAAATGCAAATGTCATCTAACACAAATGACTAAACATTGACTATTGTAATGACTACCTTGCTCCACCACCAGCAGTGGACTTAAGTCTGGCAGGTGTTTTTATTTTTAAATTTTTATTGTTTTACATCTTTATTGGAGTATAATTGCTTTACAATGTTGTTAGTTTCTGCTGTATAACAAAGTGAATCAGCTATATGTATACATATATCCCCATATCCCCTCCCTCTTGCATCTCCCTCCCACCCTCCCTATCCCACCCCTCTATGGTCACAAAGCCGAGCTGATCTCCCTGTGCTATGCAGCTGGTAGGTGTTTTTAATAAAGAAAAAAACACTTCTTAGCCACGCCTAGTCCTTTAGGCAAAGCCAAAGGAAGATCAATTTACCTGAACATAGCTTTTTTATTAAAAACAAAAAGGAAACAGAAAAAGAAATCTTGGCACTGTAAGGTGCAGTGTCATGGCTGAAAGAGGGGAGTTCCTTCTTAAACTCTGTAAACTTCATGCCTCCATTGTCAAGACACTTGAAAATCAGAAATCACTGTGCCTGTTATATCTAATGAAAATATATTTGGCAGTAAAAACCAAAAGTATCCTTCTTATCTATTTCTGATCAAGCCAGTTTTGCATGAAGAGTCTAAGCATTTAAGATAAAGATTGTTAAGCCTTTCTTTTATACACAGTTGATCTAATCTCTAAATCTCATCTATGGAATTACTGTGTGTATAAGGACATTAGAAGAGAGATCCTGATGTAGTGGAAAACAATGGAGAGCCGACAAGGCAGTGTAGAATTTCAGGGCAAATGTCTAAGGTAGCAGGAAGCTCTGACAGGTGAACTTAGCACCGGGTGTGGCTTTCTCCTAGAGGTACTTGGTGATACCTGAGATGTGGCTGGAAGAATGAGTAATTGAACAGAACTTTAGAAAGCTTGAGCAGGTTAAGGTGGGAATGGTTAGAGGAAAAAAAAAAAAAAAATGGAGTCCAGGGCTTGCCATGTTGGACAGGTATCCTGGCAAATCTCAGTGGCAAATATATAACCACAATCTCAATAGCATATATCAGGAGGAAACAAGTGGATTTAAGATGTTTTATAATCTTGTATTTTTCAGAAAGAGACAAATGTTCTATATTATATTTGGCTTAACAAGTCCAGAATTCATCTTGCAATTTCAAAAGTAAGCGATTAAAGAGAGTAAAGTACAGATCTTCCTCAATTTACAATGAGGTTATGTCCCAATAAACCCATCACAAGTTAAAATATCATAGGTCAAAAATGCACTTAAAACACCAAAGCTACCGAACATCATAGCTTAGCCTAGCCTACCTTAAATATGTTCAGAACAATTACATTAGCTTACAGCTGGGCAAAATTACCTAACACAAAGCCTATTTTATGATAAGGTGTTGAACATTTCACGTAATTTATTGAATACTGTACTGAAGGTGAAAAGCAGAAAGGTTGTATGGATACAGAATGGTTGTAAGTATGTTGGTTGTTTACCCTTGTGATCTGGCTGTGGTTGACTGGGGGCAGTGGCTCACTGTCACTGCCCAGCATCATGAGCACATCATACTGCATTATCACTGGCCTGCAAAAGATCAAAATTCAAAATTTGAAGTATGAATTTTACTGAATGTGTATCACATTCACACCATCATAAAATCAAAAAATCTTAAGTGGGACCATCAGAAGTATTGTAAAATCATTGAATTACTGTAAAATCATCCATCTGTAAAATCATTGAATTACTACAGGAGAAGAAAAAATTTTTAAGTAAAAATATAATCAGTTAAAATACATAGAAAAGAACTTTAGAAGAAAAATGAGACAGAAAGCAAATAGGAAGACGGAAGATTCACATTTATTTGAGTAATTTAATTAATATAAAACAGTAAGTTATGACATTAAAAAGAGAATCGGTTGAGCTAGGGAAAAAACACTAAAACCAAACTAAAAAAGCAAAACACATCCAAAATAGAAGGTTAAGGAGAAATTGAAAGTGAGAGGGTTTAAAGATACGTAACATGTAAGCACTAAACAAGAAAAAGTCAAAATATTGCTACCTAAATGTTAAAAATGCATTTTTTAATGCAAATAGTATTGCTAGAAATAAAAGAGAGTTCAAAATAGTTAAATATTTAAGTAACCTGGAAGATAAAACTATTCCAAATGTATGCACATATTAATGGAGCCTAAAATATAAAAAAGCAGATATTGACAGAAATAAAGGAGCCGTACACACCTGTAATTACAGTGGGATCACTGTTTTAGTGAACAAAATAAACCACTAAAGATAATTAAGAGTTATACAGAAGAGTTAAAGAACAAAATAAACAAATGTGGCTTAATTATACTTAGGGGATACTATACTTTAAAACTGTAGACTATACATTCTTTTGAATTAATTATAAAATGCTTGTCAAAATTAGCCATATACTAAGCCATAGAACAACCTCTATAACTTTCAAAGAAATGAAATCATCAACAGTCACTTGTATGTCTTTTAACCACAGTGCAATTAATAAAGCAGTCAATAATATAGAAGATAACTGGAAGATTACTATATGTTTGCAAATTAAGACATATACTTGCAAATAATCCATGTTCAAAAGAGAAATTTGAAGGGGCAGTACTGTAATCCTTCCCAGTTCTTTCTGGTTTTAGCTCTGCCTTTTATGCCAGTCCTAATAAGGGTATCCCCATATATTCATACTTTAGTAGTAAGTCAGGGATTTGAGCAGAGTTTACATGAATACTTTGAAGTCCCTCTTTGTGCATCTTTCTACCTTCTAGGTTTCCCTCCCTAATTTTCCAGCTGCTCTAGTGCCATACTCTGTCTTCCAGAGTGAACTGCATCTTTCTGCTAAACTGGTCACTTGGGTATAAGATTGCCCTCCACAAAATGTCACAATTTCCCCAGGGCAGTTCTCATCTTTCAACTGTAAATAAACTCTCCTCCAGATTCTGCATTCTTTACTTCTGATTACTCTCCAATGCCTTTAAATACGTTACTTTTAAAATTTTTTTCTTGATTTTGTGATTGTTATGCATGGGGCATTAACCCCACCAAGCTACTCAGCAGTTACCAGAAGCCAGAGTATGGTTAATTTATTTTTATTTCTGTAATTTAGATTTTAAATTGGTAAGTCCATCAATTTTTGTATTATGGGGGTGAAGTTTCATATTTTATTTTTAAAAAATTTTTTATTTAATTAAAGTATGATTTCTTTACACTGCTGTGTCAGTTTCTGCTGTGCAGAAAAGTGAGTCAGACATAAGTATACATACATCCCATTTTTTTGGATTTCCTTCCAATTTAGGTCACCATAAAGCACTGAGTAGAGTTCCCTAGGCTATACAGTAGGTTCTCATTAATTATCTATTTTATACATAGTAGTGTATATATGTCAATCCCAATCTCCCAATTCATCCCACTCCCCTCTTTCCCTTATAGTTTAATAATAAAGAAACTTTGATTTGTTTCTCTGGTTTGAGCTTTGTGGGGATGATCTTTGGCCCTCCAAGCATTTTGTGATCCATGAATACTTATGCTTTTCTACTGCAAATTTGTCAGAAAATTTTGCTCTTTCATATGGTCCAAACTAATTGTCTGTTCTATGGCACAGAGAACCAGGCTTGTTTAATTATCTTTGTGCTCAAATAGACTGCCAGTATTAAGGATTTATTTATTCATATTTTTGATATTTCAAAGGGAAAGTAAAAGGTAAAATATATCTGATTGTTTTTATTGAAAGAATACTATTTGAAACCAAATTGACTCTGTCTTGTTTGCTTTTAAGATTATAAGAAAGAGGACAGAGTTGGTAATGATGGGTTTGTTAGGTCAATATATAATTTTATGTTTTGTCAAGAATTTGTCATAGCCACTGAATTTCTGCTGGCTTACGAGTGTCAAAAATCCAGAAAAAGCAAAATGAAAACCACCAGATCAATAAAATAATATTTAGTAAGAGTTTACTGTGCATGTAAGAAGAGTTCACAAATAAAGAGCTTTTAATTCAAAACTTTTACGAAGTTTAGGGGCATGATGTTACAGGATGGTTTATAAAGTGGAAAGTGAGGAAGGTGTTTAAGCTTTACAATGATTGGCTAAAATAATTATGGGACTTTCCAGACTGCACGGGATTGGTTGAGTGATTATCTCATACCATTTTAGGAAGATAACTTGTTTCTTTTATGATATTCACAGACATTTACCAAAAAAAAAGTAAAATAAAATAACTTAAGTTAAGCTTCCCTTCTGTTCATTAAATAAACTGGGTTTAGTTTTGCTTACATTGCTTAAATGGTTTTGTCTGCTTGAGGAATTTTTAAGTCCTGTCACAATTTAGTATTTAATTTTAACACAAGATATTAAAATACAGTATTAAATTATTCTAATCATTGTTTAACCACTGTTGATTCTGTTTCAGTTGGATTACAAATAGCATCTATCAGCTAAGATAGTACAGGATTTCGTAAGATTTTTGTCAGTAGGTGTGGGAAATGGACCATAATCTCCAATGAGGTTGATATTACTTTACATAACTTAATAATTCTAAAAACCCCCAAACATTTACCTACTTTTTTATGTTTAATTTTATGGGAATAATGATGGTGGTATTTTCAACAGAGCTCTTGTAAATGGTGAATGGAGGAACAAAGAAAGAATAATGGGATTTTAATATTTTGAATAATAATGACAATTTTTGTTTCATATATTTATGTTTATTTAGAAAGTTTGCCAGCTTAAAAGAGTTTGACTTTATTTGTTTCAGAATAGAATAATTAAATACAAGCTAGTAGACATAGCTTTAGACCAAATGTTTGAATCTTCCCACCTCCTGACTCATCTGTTGAAATCCTAATACTCAACATGATGGTATTTGGGGGTGGGGCCTTTGGGAAGTGATTAGATCATGAGGGTGGAGCCCTCATGAATGAGATTAGTGTTCTTTTTAAAGAGGTCCCAGAGTTTCTTTGTCATCTTCCACCATGTGAGGTCACAATGAGAAGATGGCCATCTATGAACCAGGAAGCAGACTCTCACCAGACACTGAATCTGCTGACACCTTGATCTTGGATTTCCCAGCTCTGGAACTGTGAAAAATAAATTTCTGTTGTTTCTAAGTCATCCAGTCTATGGTATTCTGTTATAGCAGCCTAAATGCATAAAGAAAACTTCAAAGAATCCCAGAAAAAGATAATTTTTTTCTAGGTAAATGAGTATATTAACTTAAATTAGAGAATTAGAATATGGAGGGCCATTATTCCATGCTTTAAAAAAGGAACATTCTTTGCTCTGAAACATAATCAGAATCATGTCAATAATTGTATTCATACTATTTCCAATTAGTCAGTCTTTCTTATTGCTTTGCACTCTGGTGTGAATCAACAAGCTTTTGAAGTGTTTGATCTGACTGTCATTCTTCATGATAATAAGTATTTTGTCAATCATTGACATGTTAGTTTTTGTTTTTTGGATCTGGATGAGTGTTCTCTCTTTGAGACTGGACAGGGATGTAAATGAAGAGCTAGGCAGAAAAGGAGAGGTGATTTAAAAAGACAGCTGGGATCCCCAGAAGTGAATTTGAAAAAATAATCCTACTTGTGTCCTTATTTTCTATTTCCTACCAAGAGATTGATCTGTGATAGTTATAGGAATAGGTTGTTTAGTATGTCTTTTGACAAGGCGTTCCAAACTCCCCTAAGAGGATTGCTGTGCAAGGTATTTCCAATGAAATAGCTACTACTGATAGAATTATTAAGCATGGATAGAAAGAAACAATGATAACAAATATATTGGCATATATTTGTTTAATTTTTTTTAGCTTTTCTAACCTCTACAACTGCTACTTGAAGAATCACAAAAAGTAAGGAGCAGAAAAGCTATAAACATGGAATATAACCTAAGCCAACTAGCTAATAATTTTTCTATCCAAATTATCATGCAGAACTAGCTACATTCTCTACAGACAATCATACAAATGATGTAAAGATGAAAATAGGACCTGCAAAGAGGAACAAAGCTGCATGACAGAGAAAGAGGTCAAAGGATGAAAACTTTTAACAAGAAAATTATATTTTCCTTATTCTTTCTGAGATAGTTGGAACAAATGTACTAGCAGCTGAACATCTCAAGAATGCTTTATTTTTGTATATTTGGTGCCAAGTTTAAATACCTGCCTTATAAATGATAATTAACACAAATTTTGTGAATGAGATGATAGTACCTATCTCATATGTTTGTTGTGAGGAGTAAAAGTTATGCAGTATTTTCCCATGTGAATTCCTTGGACCACAGACAAATATCAAAAACAAAATCACAAATTAGAGTTCAGATTTAGTGAAATAGAATTTTAGATTGGGGTTAGAGTTTGTTCCTGCCAATTAAAATGTTTGATTATTTGTACAAGTTATTTTTAGGCACACTAAATGTTAGCTTATCTGTTCAATTGATGTTTTATAATATATATATTAGATGCCTTATATGTTCAAGGAGGCTTAATAGATATTACAAAGTTTTCAAAAAGAAAGGGAAGCCCTCAGCTCTCTAGGAAGTTAAACTATAACTGTAAATATGAGAAATAGGAATATAATTTGTAAATTAAATAATATATAAAACTAACAGAATGAATGAAATTGGGTTTGATGGCATTATTATAAAGATGAAAATGAAATGAGGCATCTTCCAGGTTGCCTTGGCTAAGGAAGTCCTCTAAAAGTGGGCGAGATTTGAATGGAGTTTTTGAATTCATTACTTAAAAGAGTGCAATATTAGAGCCAACAAATATTTTTGATACTAATTTTCATTGCTTGCCTATTAATGCTGCATTTTGCCTAAATTTCTTCTAGGTTTCAGTTAATCAAATCAGTTTATGCTTATGGGAATAAAGACTGAATGCACTTTATAATTCTTATCCAACATGCGCTTTAATACCCAGAAATGGTGAATCCTCTGAAAGTTACTAACTCATTTGTCTCAATAGGCAACTATGACAATTTGGGAAATCTCATTTGCCTAACAGATTTTCCCTGGGAAATTGTTCTGGTTTGGTGACACATGAATTTGAAAGTGAGGACATTATTCAACTCTCTAAGTCAACTCAAGGAGTATTCTGCTATCTAAGAAGACAAAATTAATTTTGGTATATATTTTAATGTAGATTAACTAAATAACCATTCACAGTGCCATTATTCCTCATCTTTCCTTAACTTATTTGAGTGATTGCACTTCTTTTAGCATAAAGTTTGCATTACATTTAATTCTGCAACCTCAGTAGAAGCAAGCAACATATCTTTTCATTATGCACCTCTCACTGCTTCCCCCAAATTCTCCACAGAGATCAAGTCACAGAATCATAACAAAAACTAATCAGCCTCCACTTGTGAGAAAGAATGCCAGAGAAAGTAAATAGAAGCAGTAAATCAGGAGACAATTGAGAAGGAAAACAGAGCATGAAGGTTACTAAATAATCCAGAAAGAGGTAAGATCTGAAGTACTCACAGAATTAAATTTTGCCACTTTCTATGATCAGATTCTTTACTGTCTTGATGCTTGGAAAACATTCTGCCTTGGAATTAGAGTGAGAAGAGTACATTTTTCTCGTCTTTCTCTAAACAGAACTTAATCATTATTCTGCCACCTCATTTTGTCCTCAGTAATAACTGCATGGGGAGACGGAAGAGGGAGATTTTGTTTGTCTGCATCTATCGCTTTTTTCTTTTCCTTTCCAAATCTACCCTTTAAAAAATGTCTTTTATTAAATTAGTGATGGGGCTTATTATAGCTATTTAGTATATTCACAGGAGTTTTTTAATTATATTGAATCTCGTTAAGGCAATTTAAGGCCATTATTTTAAAAACAAAATTTGGGAGGGTGTATTATTAATTGTCATTATTATAGTTATAATCAAAGACTTCTTATTTAAAACCTATTGCCATTCTCTTTAACTCATGCTAATCTATAGGCTTTCAAAATTATCTGGTTTTTTATTGCATTACAAGGATAAAAAAAAGATAAATTGTAATTAACTAATTTAATTTATTTTTCCCTTAAAGGGCTTACTTTTCAACAAAGGAGAAACATTTGTTTTTATATTATCTAAGATTTTATTATTCTTCACACTTTTCTCTCCTAAATTAAAATAACAAAGCCAAGTTATAAATTGACATGGTAGAAAAGACTACAAAATATCTCTTGAAGGACAAAAATCATCAGATCACTTATTGAGTTATTGACTATATGGCATCAAGATCATGGGACAAAAGTTTTTGTAGACATTGCTGCCCAGTTAGTTATTCAGACACAGAAATTCTACCCCCTGATTACTCTACCCCCTGATTAAACCATTGGCTAAGAGAAGGATGACAAGCATGAGAGTGGGTGGCTTAGTATATCATTACCTTCACTAGAGTGGGGTGGGAGCAAAACTTTTTAGCGAATTTTTATCTTAGGTTAAGAGAACATTGATTGGAAGACTAGGAACCGAGATGGTGGAGTAGAAGGACATGCTCTCACTCCCTCTTGTGAGAACACCAGAATCACAACTAGCTGCTGGACAATCATCGACAGGAAGACACTGGAACTCACCAAGAAAGATACCCCACATCTAAAGACAAAGGAGAAGCCAAAATGAGACGTTAGGAGGGGCTCAATTACAGTAAAATCAAATCCCGTAACTACTGGGTGAGTGACTCACAGACTGGAGAACACTTATACCACAGAAGTCCACTCACTGGAGTGAAGGTTCTGAGTCCCACGTCACGCTTCCCAACCTGGGGGTCCAGCAACGGGAGGAATAATTCCTAGAGAATCAGACTTTGAAGCCTAGTGGAATTTGATTGCAGGACTTTGACAGGACTGGGCGAAACAGAGACTCCACTCTTGGAGGGCACACACAAAGTAGTATGCACATCAGGACCCAGGGGAAGGAGCAGTGACCCCAGAGGAGACTGAACCAGACCTACCTGCCAGTGTTGGAGGGTCTCCTGCAGGGGTGGGAGGTGGCTGTGGCTCACTGTGGGGACAAGGACACTGGCATCAGAAGTTCTGGGAAGCACTCCTTGGCCTGAGACCTCCCAGAAACAGTCATTAGCCCCACCAAAGAGCCCAGGTAGGCTCCAGTGTTGGGTTGCCTCAGGCCAAACAACCAACAGGGAGGGAACCCAGCCCCATCCATCAGCAGTCAAGCAGATTAAAGTTTTACTGAGCTCTGCCCACCAGAGCAACAGTCAGCTCTACCCACCACCAGTCCCTCCCATCAGGAAACTTACACAAGCCCCTTAGATAGCCTCATCCACCAGAGAGCAGACAGCAGAAGCAAGAAGAACTACAATCCTGCAGCCTGTGGAGCAAAAACCACATTCACAGAAAGATAGACAAGATGAAAAGGCAGAGGGCTATGTACCAGATGAAGGAACAAGATAAAACCCCAGAAAAACAACTAAATGAAGTGGAGATAGGTAACCTTCCAGAAAAAGAGTTCAGAATAATGATAGTGAAGATGATCCAGGACCGTGGAAAAAGAATGGAGACAAACATCGAGAAGATGCAAGAAATGTTTAACAAAGAGCTAGAATTAAAGAACAAACAAACAGAGATGAACGATACAACAACTGATATGAAGACTACACTAGAAGGAATCAATAGCAGAATAACTGAGGCAGAAGAATGGATAAGTGACCTGGAAGACAGAACGGTGTAATTCACTGCTGCCAAACAGAATAAAGGAAAAAGAATGAAAAGAAATGAAGACAGCCTAAGAGACCTCTGGGACAACATTAAACGCAACAACATTCACATTATAGGGGTCACAGAAGGAGAAGAGAGAGAGAAAGGATCCGAGAAAATATTTGAAGAGATTATAGTTGAAAATTCCCTAACATAGGAAAGGAAATAGTCACCCAAGGCCAGGAAGCTCAGCGAGTCCCATACAGGATAAACCCAAGGAGAAACATGCCAAGACAAACAGTAATCAAATTGGCAAAAAATTTAAGACAAAGAAAATTATCGAATGCAGCAATGGAAAAATGACAAATAACATACAAGGGAACTCCCATAAGGTTAACAGCTGATTTCTTAGCAGAAACTCTGCAAGCCAGAAGGGACTGGCATGATATACTTAAAGTGATGAAAGGGAAGAACCTACAACCAAGATTACTCTACCCAGCAGGGATCTCATTCAGATTCGATGGAGAAATCAAAAGCTTTACAGACAAGCAAAAGCTAAGAGAATTCAGCACCACCAAACCAGCTCTACAACAAATGCTAAAGGAACTTCTCTAAGTGGGAAACACAAGAGAAGAAAAAGACCTACAAAAACAAACCCAAAACAATTAAGAAAATGGTCATAGGAACATACATATTGATAATTACCTTAAACGTGAATGGATTAAATGCTCCAACCAAAAGACACAGGCTTGCTGAATGGATACAAAAACAAGACCCATCTATATGCTCTCTACAAGAGACCCACTTCAGACCTAGGGACACATACAGACTGAAAGTGAGGGGATGGAAAAAGATATTCCATGCAAATGGAAATCAAAAGAAAACTGGAGTAGCAATACTCATATCAGATAAAATAGACTTTAAAATAAGGAATGTTACAAGAGACAAGGAAGGACACTACATAATGATCAAGGGATCAATCCAAGAAGAAGATATAACAATTATAAATATATATGCACCCAACATAGGACCACCTCAATACATAAGGCAACTGCTAACAGCTATAAAAGAGGAAATCGACAGTAACACAATAATAGTGGTGGACTTTAACACCTCACTTACACCAAAGGACAGATCAACCAAAATGAAAATAAATAAGGAAACAGAAGCTTTAAATGACACAATAGACTTGATAGATTTAATTGATATTTATAGGACATTCCATCCAAAAACAGCAGATTACACTTTTTTCTCAAGTGCGCATGGAACATTCTCTGGGATAGATCACATCTTGGGTCACAAATCAAGCCTCAGTATATTTAAGAAAATTGAAATCATATCAAGCATCTTTTCTGACCACAACACTATGAGATTAGAAATGAATTACAAGGAAAAAAATGTAAAAAAACAAAAACACATGGAGGCTAAACAATACGTTACTAAATAAACAAGAGATCACTGAAGAAATCAAAGAGGAAATCAACAACTACCTAGAGACAAATGACAATGAAAACACGATGATACAAATCCTATGGTATGCAGTGAAAGCAGTTCTAAGAGGGAAGTTTATAGCTATAGAAGCCTACCTTAAGAAACAAGAAAAATCTCAAATAAATAATCTAACCTTATATCTAAAGGAACTAGGGAAAGAAGAACAAACAAAACCCAAAGTTAGCAGAAGGAAAGAAATCATAAAGATCAGAGCAGAAATAAATGAAATAGAAACAAAGAAAACAATGGCAAAGATCAATAAAACTAAAATCTGGTTCTTGAGAGAAGATAAACAAAATTGATAAACCATTAGCCAGACTCATCAAGAAAAAGGAGAGGACTCAAATCAGTAATATTAGAAATGAAAAAGGAGAAGTTACAACAGACACTGCAGAAATACAAAGGATTCTAAGAGACTACTACAAGCAACTCTATGACAATAAAATGGACAACCTGGAAGGAATGGACAATTTCTTAGAAAGGTATAACCTTCCAAGACTGAATCAGGAAGAAACAGAAAATATGAACAGACCAATCACAAGTAATGAAATTGAAACTGTGATTAAAAATCTTCCAACAAACAAAAGTCCAGGACCAGATGGCTTCACAGGTGAATTCTATCAAACATTTAGAGAAGAGCTAACACCCATCCTTCCCAAAGTCTTCCAAAAAAGTGCAGAGGTAGGAACACTCCCAAACTCATTCTATGAGGCCACCATCACCCTGATACCAAAACCAGACAAAGATACTACAATAAAAGAAAATTACAGACCAATATCACTGATGAATATAGATGCAAAAATCCTCAACAAAATACTAGCAAACAGAATCCAACAACACATTAAAAGGATTATACACCATGATCAAGTAGGATTTATCCCAGGGATGCAAGGATTCTTCAATATACACAAATCAATCAATGTGTTACACCATATTAACAAATTGAAGAATAAAAACCATATGATCATCTCAATAGATGCAGAAAAAGCTTTTGACAAAATTCAACACCCATTTATGATAAAAACTCTCCAGAAAGTGAGCATAGAGTGAACCTACTTCAACATATTAAAGGCCATATACAACAAACCCACAGCCAATGTCATTCTCAATGGTGAAAAACTGATAGCATTTCTTCTAAGATCAGGAACAAGACAAGGATGTCCACTCTCACTGCTATTATTCAACATAGTTTTGGAAGTCCTAGCTACAGCAATCAGAGAAGAAGAAGAAAAAGAAATAAAAGGAATACAAATTGGAAAAGAAGAAGTAAAACTGTCACTGTTTGCAGATGACATGATACTATACATAGAGAATACTAAAAATGCCACCAGAAAACTACTAGAGGTAATCAATGAATTTGGTAAAGTTGCAGGATACAAAATAAATGCACAGAAATCTCTTGCAATCCTATACACTAATGATGAAAAATCTGAAAGAGAAATTAAGGAAACACTCCCACTTACCATTGCAACAAAAAGAATAAAATGCCTGGGAATAAACCTACCTAGGGAGACAAAAGATCTGTCTGCAGAAAACTATAAGACACTGATGAAAGAAATTAAAGATGATACCAACAGATGGAGAGATATACCATATTCTTGGATTGGAAGAATCAATATTGCGAAAATGACTATACTACCCAAAGCAATCTACAGATTCAATGCAATCCCTATCAAATTACCAATGGCATTTTTTATGGAACTAGAACAAAATATCTTAAAATTTGTATGGAGACACAAAAGACCCCGAATAGCCAAAGCAGTCTTGATAGTAAAAAACGGAGCTGGAGGAATCAGGCTCCCTGACTTCAGACTGTACTACAAAGCTACAGTAATCAAGATAATATGGTACTGGCACAAAAACAGAAACATAGATCAATGGAACAAGCTAGAAAGCCCAGAGGTAAACCCACTCACCTATGGTCAACTAATCTATGACAGAGGAGGCAAGGATATACAATGGAGAAAAGACAGTCTCTTCAATAAGTGGTGCTGGGAAAACTGGACAGCTACATGTAAAAGAATGAAATTAGAACACTCCCTAACACCATACACAAAAATAAACTCAAAATGGATTAGAGACCTAAATGTAAGACCAGACACTATAAAACTCTTAGAGGAAAACATAGGAAGAACACTCTTTGACATAAATCACGGCAAGATCTTTTTTAATCCACCTCCTAGAGTAATGGAAATAAAAACAAAAGTAAACAAATGGGACCTAATGAAACTTCAGAGCTTTTGCACAGCAAAGGAAACCATAAACAAGACAAAAAGACAACCCTCAGAATGGGAGAAATTATTTGCAAATGAATCAATGGGCAAAGGATTAATCTCCAAAATATATGAACAGCTCATGCAGCTCAATATTAAAGAAACAAACAACCCTATCCAAAAATGGGCAGAAGACCTAAATAGACATTTCTCCAAAGAAGACATACAGATGGCCACGAAGCACATGAAAAGATGCTCAACATCACTAATTATTAGAGAAATGCAAATCGAAACTACAATGAGGTATCACCTCACACCACTTAGAATGGGCATCATCAGAAAATCTACAAACAACAAATGCTGGAGAGGGTGTGGAGAAAAGGGAACGCTCTTGCACTGTTGGTGGGACTGTAAATTGATACAGCCACTATGGAGAACAGTATGGAGGTTCCTTCAGAAACTAAAAATAGAATTACCATATGATCCAGCAATCCCACTACAGGGCATATACCCAGAGAAAGGCATAATTCAAAGAGCGCATGCACCCCAATGTTCACTGCAGCACTATTTACAATAGCCAGGTCATGGAAGCAACCTAAATGCCCATCGACAGATGAATGGATAAAGAAGATATGGTACATATATACAATGGAATATTACTCAGCCATAAAAAAGAACGAAATTGGGTCATTTGTTGACACGTGGATGGATCTAGAGACTGTCATACAGAGTGAAGTAAGTCAGAAAGAGAAAAACAAATATCATATAGTAACGCATGTATGTGGAACCTAGAAAAGTGCTACAGATGAAACGGTTTGCAGGACAGAAGTTGAGACACAGATGTAGGGAACAAATGTGTGGACACCAAGGGGGGAAAGCCACGGGGGGATGGGGATGGTGGCGTGATGAATTGGGTGATTGGGATTGACATGTGTACACTGATGTGTATAAAATTGATGACTAATAAGAACCTGCTGTATAAAAAAAATAAATAAAATAAAATTCAAAAATTAAAAAAAAACAACTAATACTAAACTTTCTTTGGGTTATTTGTATGGAAATATGCTAATATAAATGTTTCAGATATTATATGAAATTCCTAAAAATCTTATATGTTCTGGTATAATGTTATAAGTCATAAATCTAGTTTTTACTTTAAAATGTATATCTCAGAAATAACTAAATTTCCTTGTCAATTGCATTATTATGAACTTTCATCAAATCTTTAACCGTGGTCATTTTTAAGTCTTTTATCATTTACAGATAGTTCTGGGTGTACTCTGATGGTTTTGCAAAAATGTTCCTATAAAAGGGTTTCATTTTCAGGGAATTCATGGAAAAGACTCTGACAAGTACAGGTTTCTGGTAACTGACTACTCTTCTGAACTGAATGAATAAGCATTTTCAGAACTCTAATGGAAAACTGATGAATTCATAAAAGTGCTAACAAAAGATCGAGATGTAAAAAAAATTAATTACATGGGACTGAGTGAACTGATGAGGATGATTATAATTTTTGTGACTTTCTGTTTGAATAAAAAAAAATGTAATGCCACAATGAATATACATGTACATTAAAAAAAAAAGAGAGAACATTGGTTGGACTTTATTGCTGCTAATTTAAACCAACCGGACACTTCATTTACCCATTTTTCTCACATGTAAAATGGAAATAACGTAAGCCCTGTAACTGATATCCAAAAGCAAATGTAGAATATAATCACATACAGTTCTCATTCCATGTAATATAATATTTCTATGTAATGGATTTTTACTATTTAAATATGTATTTCAACAATCAATTTTCTTTTAAGAATCAAATTAAGTTAGATTTGCCATCTTCCTGGCAATTTCAAAATCTATACTAATAAATCAAAATTCTATAAAGTTTCAAAGCCTGATATACCCACCCAAAAGATAAGTATACACCAATCACACTTATAAATATTTTGTAAACATTTTAAATTATATAGTAGGTAATAGTTACAACAGCATACTAAAATAGAATGTCAAGGAGAAAGTCCTTACCAAAGAGATTTTATTTTAGAAATAAAATGGTATTTCATTACTAAGATATTTATGAATGCAGTCTAGCCTATTAATAGAACTTAGGAAAAAATATGGTTACTCATAGATTCAGTATAGAAGCAGAAAAGGTATTATACAAAAAGCAAAGTGAACATTAATTTATGTTAAAAACTTTCAGTAAAATAGCAGTTGTTAGATATATCACTGACACACTCATACACACACACAGGCACACACATAAACAAAAACATCCACACAAACTCAAGAGCAGAAGTTTGCTTATTCAATGGAAATACTAGAAGCTTCTCTACTAAAATTATCAGCAAGGTAGGGATAGCCACGCTCTCCAGGAACATATAACAGTTTGTAGGATCTATTAGCTAATACAATTAGACAACAGGAAATGATTAAAACTGTATGAAGTGGAAACGCTAAAGTTATCTCTACTTGCAGAGGATATAATTATACATGTAGAAATTCCAAAAGAATCAATTGAAAAACCGCTACAAACGAACAAATAATTTATTAAAGTAGCAGGCAGCGTAATGCTGGAGCCAGCTTAGACTGGCTTTTAATGCAGATTGTTAAAAGTTCAGGGATTTTGCAAGCCAGTGTATTCACCATTGAAAGTTTAAAATTGGTCAAGTAGGAGAAATTGATCTACAGAAAATTTGTTCTACAGAAATTAGCAAAATCTACATATCAGCATACAATTTGTAGCAGGCAATAAAATCAATACCCCAAATCAATAACATTTATATCTATAAATAAGGGGTTAATATCCAGAATATATAAGGAACTCCTACAACTCAACACCCACAAAAAATGAACAGCGCAATTAAAAAATGGGCAGACAACTTGAATAAACATTACCCCGAAGAAGATATACAAATGGCCAATGAGCGTATGAAAAGATGTGGACATTTAGGTTGCTTCCATGTCCTGGCTATTGTAAACAGAGCTGCAATGAACATTGGGGTGCATGTATCCTTTCAAACAATGTTTTTCTCTGGATATATGCCCAGGAGTGGGATTGCTGGATCTGGTTAAAATCTTGGGTTATGGAACAAAGCACCATAGGTTTGAATCTTGGTTTTACCACTGCTAGACTGTGTGAATGTGGTCAAGCTAACCTTCTATGCCTCTGGTGCCTTTCCTATAAAGTAGAGATAATTATAATATCTTCCCATGGGGATATGGAAAGAATATTTAGAACATTTCCTAGAACATGACAAGAACTCAAAAGTAGTTTACTAGTATTATTTTCCACACTGTAAATTTCATCAGGACAGGGTTCCTATCAGTTTCTGATTGCCATTATGTGCACAGGTTCAGTAGGAAACATGGCATAGAATCCACTTTAATTATATATGTTAAATGAATTAATGTATGAGTGATTAATGTCTGTATTAAGACTAATGGTTACCATTTATGGTAATATAGGTCAGACACTATAAACGTAATTTTATATGCTTGATTAGAAGAAAATTACTGGTAGTTTTAGATTAGGAAATTGATATTGACAGATTAAAATTTACTTTAAGGTCTTTCAAATATAAAGAAACATAGGTGGAACTCAAAGCAGACATATTTGACTTCCAAGTATTTTCTAGTTCCGTGATATTGTGCTATTCCTCAAACTATCACAGAAAAGTATCATTAAAAAAAATAACATTATCCAAATTAAATATTATCTTTGAGACTGAGAATGTTTTGCCACATTCATCATTGAATCTAAGGATTCCCTAAGCTTCCTAAATGATTTTTTTTAATTTGCATACATTATAGTTTACTGTTTATGCTGTAAAAGGTCAAAGGTCTTTGATACATGCATCATTCATGTGTTTGCAATTACAATATCACAAATAATGGTTTTATCACCCTAAAATAATTCCCTGTGCTTCCTTTCTTCAACCCTCTCCACTCTGCCCAAACTTCTGGCAACTACTGAACATTTTATTGTCTCTATAGCTTTACCTTTTCCAGAATGTCATACATTTGGAATCATACAGTATGTAGAACTTTCAAACTGACTTCTTTCACTTGGTAACATGTATTTAAAGTTACTCCATGTCTTTTCATGGATTGATAGCTTATTTATTTTAGTTGCAAAATGGCATATCATTGTATGGATGTGCCACAGTTTGTTAATCCGTTGACCTATTTGAAGGATATTTGGATTGCTTCTTGCTCTTGATGATTATAACACTACTATAAACATTTGAGTGTGGGTTTTTGTGTGGTCATATGATTTAAAGTCAGTTGGATAAGTAGAGAGGAGTGTTGTTGGATTACATGGCAAAATTATATTTACTTTTTAAAGAAACTGCCAAAGTATCTGCCAAAATGTCTATAGCATTTTGCATATTCATCAGCAGTGAATGAGAACTCTTGTTGCTCCACATCTTTGTCAGCACTTGGTATTGCCAATTATTTAAGGGGCCAACCACCCTCACTGTTCTAATTGTAGTACAATAATTAATTACCTGAGACATACTGGCTTATTCCAATTTAAAAATTTTTTTTCACATTAAGATTTTGTCTTCTCCTAAACCAGCTTGTAAAGAATTGTTCTTTTTCCTGGAGATTTTTGCAGTGGATTTATTGGTTCTTTTACTAGCTGTCTATTTTTCTGGGTTGTTCTCAATTTTTATGACCCACTGCTTCCTTATCTGCTAATGCTATTATTCTTTCACCCTTTTAACATTTTCTGTCATCTAAATGAAAACTCTGGAGGAAGGAAAAGATGATGCTTCTGCTCTGTATACATCCAAGAACCAAATACTCATCTTCTTAAATGTTTATTTAATAGGGATATTTTTGTGTAAACATATGCATATTTTTCAGAAATTTACTAAGGTTTTCCTTGTAGCTTAACAATTCTACAACATTTTCCTATGCTTTTTTATAAGGAAGTTATACCAACTGTACAAATACAGATTTGTAAGTCTTATTAAGGATCATCTAGGTAAGGCATATAGACAATATAGGTAGTACATAGAAGACAGTTAAGAGCAATCAATTAATTAGGGACTGCGGAACTCAACTTTATTCTTCAAAGGAGGCTGAGAAAGAGAGAGTAGTAATATAAGAAGAATACCAGGAGTATGTTGTATACTTTCATTATATAAGCTATATGTAGAAAATATTTCAAGAATTATGCGGTCAACTCTGATAAATTCTGCTGTGAAGTTGAGTGAATCAAGAGCAGAGAACTGGCAAGATATTCATCTTAGTTAACCTTGAGGAGAGCCATTTCTGCTTGGCAGTGGGTTGAATACTTCTGTAAATTACCTATATGGCAGTATCTTATTTTCTATATTTGGTTACATTGAAGGCTAAAGGCTGGACCCAGTATTTTTAACAGCAGAGGTAGAAAGTGTGTGGTCAGGAAGATCTTGACCATCTTGTCAGCCCATATGTGATTTTCTTCCTCTGATACATAAAATAAAATTATTCCAACATTACATTTTTTGGATTAAACACCATGTTTCATCAAATATGAGATGCTATTAATCACAGGATGCACCATTATTCTATGTATCACTAAGAATAAAGGAAAGAAAGAAAAAAAATACAAGCAAAATCCTAAATCATAGCCAATTAAATTATAGCAATGCCATCAATTGTAAGACATATACCAATTACAGAGATGTTAAGATGTAGGGAAAATTGTGTCTTTGAATTGATAAAGTACTGTAAATCTCCTCTTAAATAAGTTGAGATATTACTTTTGCATTAAGCAAACTCACAAAGAAATCAATCAGTAAACAAAGAAATAGTTTCAGGCTAATGATGAATTCCTTAACATCCAGGCAATAAATAAAAGAATGTTCCCTAATAGTGAATAGAGATCCATTAAAGAGAGTACAGAAAAGAAAAACTATTCTGTGGGTAAGTATGTTTGAATCCTGCACTATGTCTAGCTTGCTTGTTTTAGTGTCTGCTTGTGGTTGAGGCACAGGATATATTTTAAAAATTGATCAGTATTGTATTACGTAGATTAATGCAAACATTGGTGAATTATTTTTAAATGGTAAGGTTATTTGAAATTTTGATTTCCAGGTCACTGGAGGATAAGTAATTTGAGAAAAATAAAAAGATAAATACTGAAAAATTGGTGGTGCTAAGAATGAGCTTTATTTTTATCTTGGTAGCAAAAATTGACACAATTAACATGACACTTGTATATGATAAAAAGCATTTTTCTCTTTTCTTAGGCCAAGTCAGTAGGAGTTTTAAAGTGGTGGTCAACTCCCTCTCTCTCTGTCTCTCCCTCTCTCTCTGTCTCTGTGTCCAGTTTCCTCCTAATTGTGCATGTCACCATGATGAGATCTATCTGAAGGGCATAACAAATTCAATTTAAAAAGTATGTTAAATTGGTGGGTCTCAGATAACCATGGGTCTGTGATGTTGATGGGAATACTTCGTAGAAGTAATGGATTCAGAGATTATAGGCAGAAACAACACTTTATTACTTCTTTGAAGGATATTTTAAATGCTAACATTATCTTTATTTATTCCTTTGATACTCAGTGTAATTGTCCGTCAGGTTTTAAGTAATTTTGTGACTGGGGCCTCTGGATTTCTAGTTATTACCTTATTAGTCTTTAATAGAATGAACTTTGCCAATGGCAAGTTATTCTAATATAAAATTTTGAGAAAATAGTATGTGAAAAATCTGCATATTAAAGCACGAAAAGCCTTTCAAATTCAGCATTGTGTCTTCCACTTGCAGAACCTCTTAAAGCAAGAAAACAATATATTTAAGTGGATTTATACATAGTGGTATTAGGTGATATACCTCATGCAAATAGATAAAGAATTTATTGAAAGCATGACCTATTTACCTGAAAGAATTGCCCTGTTAAATTATATATTCAGAATGCTATAAAGCTTTTGCTAATAGCTATACAATAGCAGGCTTATTTCACTTTTTTCTAAAACAACTAGATAGTACTGAAGAAATATGAAATATATATGGAAATATTTTAATAACTTTGAAAGAATACATACTCATCATATCCTTCTATCCAGTTAGATTTTGGAGTAGAAAGAAGTTAAACAAAAGATAATTAGGTAGTCATAAGGAACAGGAAATATGTTTATGATTTATAGCTTATCTGAAGGACAAGTAAGTAAGCTAATAAGAATGTATTTGGAAAAAGAATCAATAACCTGGAAGAAACGTTTTTAAGAAAAATTTGGCTTAGTAAGAAAAATATACATAAAATCTGTCCAGTAAAGAAAAAGAGGAGTTATTACCAAGAAAAAAATCAACAGTAGGTGGTATTTCAAAAGAAGGAAATATAATAGGATTACAAATAGTACATATGACCTCAAAGAGTCCTACTTTAAAGAATGTAGGTAAAATGAACCAAATAAATTTGAAATGTTTAAAAAATGGTAAATTCTGTCTAATGGTAGAAATTTATCATTAAAATTTGACAGAAGAGGAAAATGATAATGAAGATTATACTTTTTGAATAGTGTCTATATGTGTACATGTTTTTGTGAGTGTGTATATGTGTATGTATAGAATATCCTAACTGTTATTATATGATTATATTATAGCAATTGTAGTAAAATAGAGATTGATTTCAATACAGATTGAAAACTATTGCCAAGAAAGAGTGTGATTAGGAGTTTTGAACGTTTAGCTCTCCTGGATGTGTGACTCTGATGAAAGGGTGTTCTATAAACTTCAGAAATGACAGTAAAATAAATCATAATAAACATGGTAAAATTGGTTGGTGACACGGAAATAAATACAAATTTGAATGTGAAAATCTATTTATCTATAAATTCACATAAAACAAAAATTGAGAAGCAGGTGAATATGAAAGAGGTAAGATCAGAAAATATGTATATCCCAGGAGAAGGATTTAAAATTTTGTCCTGGAGAAAAATAAAATTTACGAGTGATTTTAAATATTGATATAAACAAGTTCATATTTTCAGAAGATCATTATGAGGCCCAGTAGCATGTTCCCCTCTGGTCACCAGTGCTATATGCCCTAGGGCTATTCTCCATGTGGTCTGCACATGCCCTTCTATTGTGGTGGGCCAACTACTGAGGTGCATTGGTAGGCAGGGTAGCCACTGAACCATTGGCTGCAAGGCCTTGTCTCCCTATGATGGCTGTGGGCCCACTGGAAAGTGGGACTGGGTCCTCAAACCGTTTTCTCCAGGGCTGGGGAGGCTGGGGTTGGTGCAGTCTGCTGGCGAGCAGGGTCAGATCCCTGGCACTAACAGGCTAGAGCTAGGATTCCAAAACAGTGCTTGCCAGTGCCAAAGTTATCATGGTGGAGCAAGCCCCCCAAAAAGGCTGTTGCCAGCCTCTCCATCCCCAGGAGGCTTTCCAAGACCAGCAAGTGAATCTGACCCAGGCTCCTTTCAAACTACTGCCTTTGTGCTTAGATTCGGAGAGTATGAGACTTTGCACTTTAAGAGCAGAGTCTCTGTTTCCTTTAGCCCTCTGGCTCTCTCCAACATAAGACCCACTGTTTTTCAAACAGTGGCTTGTCTTTCTAGTGCAGGACTCCCAGGTTGGAGACTCTACTATGGGGCCCTGACTCCTTGCTCCTTGGGTAGACCTTCTATGGTGGTGATATTCTACCTGTTTGTGGGTCACCAGCCTGAGGGTGTGGGTCCTGAATTTATCACACCTCTGACCCTCTACCCATCTTGTTGTGATTCCTTCTTTATGTCTTTAGTTGTGGAAAATCTTTTCTACTTATCCTTAGGTCATTATCATGGGTAGCTGCTCTGTAACAGTTGTAATTTTCATGTGTTCATGGCAGGAGGTGAGTTCAGTGTCATCCTATTCTGCTGTCTAGGTCCACCTCCTCAGGAAATATTTTATATGGTCATAAGAAATGAATTTCTTATTCAATGATTTTTGCATATGTATGCTAAATATTTTAGGGGAAAATGCTGTCTACACAGGCTTTTAAGATGAATTTATAAAAATGCTTCATGTATAATGCAATATTTTTGATACATTATTTTTGTAAAATAAATCATGGGAAAGCGAAACAATCATAACTTTTTAACCTATTCTATAATTTTTAAAAATCTTCTTTTCTCCATATAGATGCTATAGAGAAATTATAGGCCATTTTGGATGTGTTACATTTTTGGTTTTGAAGTTCATCACCATTTTTTGAAGCTTAAGAGGGGATGTTTTCGATTGGCAAAGAGAGTCTAAGTGGTTTGAAAAGCTTTACAGAGAAAGATATTATACCTAAAATGTCACTTTGTCTAGTTGACAGAATTTAATGAGAAATTTTCTATCTTAAGACTCAGACATGAGTTTTCAATAAGACCATTATCTTTTCTGCAATAATCTGTCTTCTAGACTTAAATTAGGGCAAACATGAAAAGTTGACCACCTGGTGAAACTGAAAATAAAATTCACTCCCTTTTTTCAATATTACCATATGTATTCTGAAATATGTGTGTTCAAAAACTTGCACCTGCTTTGTTACAAAATAATAAGTGATATCTATGTAGATTCTCTCTCTCTGTGTGTGGGTGTGAGAAATGCAAGAACAATTTTAGTATATCCATTTAATATAGTGTTTATAGCATAGATTTGATTAAACTCACATGCCTTATTTATATTCTAATAAAATGTTATTTATGTATTTTCTAAAAGTATATGCAAGCTTTTATTTTTGGTATAGGACAAACTTGGGCTTGATTCTTAGCTTTGCTATTCAAGCTCATGAATTTGAGAACTTTCCTTAACTTCTCTGATTTTCAGTCTTACAATCTGTAAATTAATGTAATAGTACTACCATATAGTCCTGTTTTTAGTATTAATGTAATTCTATTTGTGACTTATTCTAAGGATTGGTTTCATATAAGCCATTACTTAAGCTCTCTTTTCTTCTATAGAGCCTGAAAAGTCAAGTCACTCACCTTTCCAGATTCTTTAGCAACTAGATGTGCACATGTTATGAATTCTGGCTAGTAAAATGTAAGCCAAAGCCTCTTGGGAAGGCTTCTGGGAATATTTCATTTATGAAAAAGGCTCAGTTGGCATATCACTTGGAATTTTTGCCCTTATTTCTGCCCAGAATGTGGAAACAATGCCTGGAGGTGAAAATCATCTTGCAAAGAGGAGGATGAAAGCCATGTGCTAGAGACAGTGGAGCTCAAAGATAAAAAAAAAAAAATCTCTTTCCTAATTAGCATCTTTGAACCTTTGAACTAACCCTGGGTTACTGTCACTAGAATTCTTAAGTGGTTGAATAAAGTATTTACTTGTTTAAGACACTGTTAGGTTTTAGCTTTTGTTTGTTTGTTTTTGTTTGTGGGAAACACTCCTTGTTTTTATAATGTGTAGAGGGTCTAAGAATTCTGTTAACATAATTTTCTCTTACTATATTTTAATCTTCTCCCAACCACTTTACTGACTCCAATAGTACAGGAGAAAAAAACAAAAAACAAACTGGAAAATTAGAAAATCTTCACACTGTACAGTTAGGTATTAGCTTGTTGCTTTGGTTTTTTTCCTTTTCTTTCTTTCTTTTTATTTTATTTTTTTAATTTTTATTGGAATATAGTTGCTTTACAATGTTGTGTTAATTTCTACTGTGCAGCAAAGTGAATCTAGCTTGTTACTTTGAATAGCAGAATTTGAGAGTAGCAGAACTTCTCAGGATCACTGTTGTTGTAATATTCACTCATTTTAAAGCAGAATACCACTGTTCTACACATCACAACGATCAATCAGATCAAGTACGTATCTCATCAATAAGTCATGGCTATTTTAATAAGGAGATGAGACACGTATTTTACAATTTACAATTTTTACTGAAATTTCATCACATCATTCATAAACAACTCAAAGTTTTTCTCCCTTTTCAGCTAATTCATCCCTCAGTTTCTTTGGAGACATGGTGCCTCAAAATCACCTTGAATGCCTAAGCCATTCAGCTCTTACTCCCATCCTGCCAAATCTTTTGCTTCACAATTATGTCCATGGTGAGAATGGGAAGATGTACAGGGTGAACCTCAGTTAATTTTGTAAAAACTGCAATGAAATGAAAATGAAGTAAACAGGAACTATTTTAAATGTTCATTATTTTATAAAATTAGGCATTTAAAATAACATAACAAGAAAAATTACTTATAGTAACTGATTGTGAAACCTAGTAGAACTATTCCTCAAGGGACTGCATTTTGTTACCAAAAAAGCAGTTTAATGTTACTACATCAGATATACTTATTAGTGTGTAATTTAGCAACAAAAGATAAAGAGAGTGAAATAAAACTGCCTAAGCTTGTGCTTCCTTTTAATTATGAGCACTTGGGTACGGGGAAATATGCAGGTTTAAAACCCAGATGTTTTAAAATTCAAAGATGATGCTACACTATGTTATGTAAATAAGCAAGGTTATTGACAACTATATCACCACTGCCTACTTGGAGGTCAAATTTTAAGGAGATATCTTTATCCTCTATAATTTGAAATTAAAAAAATATTTGGATACAGTCAGTTCATTCAAACAAAATGTCTTTTTTTTTTTTCACTTTCTTTGTATCTTGGGCCTAAATATTTATTATTTATTTATTTATTTATATTCCACTTTTTCAATCTTTGAGCATAAAATATAATATTATACGTCTGCTCATTGACAAGAGGGTTCTGAATCAAAGCGGGCTGACGCATTCAATTAGAGAAGGAGTTTGGTCTTTATTCCTCTTCCCAAAACAGAACTCCCTGTTTTGTGGCACCAACAGCAATTGATACCCATGCTTTTTTCTTTTGGAGATTGGCAGAAGAAGCAGGCTGCAAACAAAGACAGGCTTCTCTGTGCTTCAATGGCAATTTAACTTCTTGTTCATCTTAACGTATAAGCAAAACCTATTGAAAAGCAACTCAGAGACTATTCATTGTGGAGAGTTTCTAGTTTCTAAAATGTGCTGTATTAACCTATACATGTTAATACAAAAGTAATATACATGTACTTTTGGTTTGGTGCTCATATTTATAAAATATTTTCATCAGGAATCTTCATTTTTAGTTTTCTTCCTATGAAACACGGGGTACCAAAATAAGATTTGTTTGTTCTTTATCACTCCAAAAATTGCTAAATGATAGAAATGGCTAAAAAACAGAAAAGAACTATTTTTCAGAAGAATTTGGTGAGGAAAAAGATTTTTTTGAGACCTTAAAACATGTCAGGCACAGGCTTGGTGCACTACTTACATTATCTCATTTAAAATAATTCCGTAAAGTTAGATGAATTACATCATTTTAGATGATAAAGTTGAAGCTGAGTGGAATTAGGTAATATTCTCCAGGGTCAATGACTGGCTATCAAACTACAAAGCTGGAATTCAAGCAGGTGCTTGTTTATCCTGAAATCTCTTTTACCCAGTATGTATGTTGGGGGAGGGAATGAGGTTTCATGGTTAATTTGCTACTCTGAGCCCCAGAAATTCTAGGGAGAAACAGCAAAATGGTTTCATTCCTATCTGTTTCATATCTTTGGCTCTCATGTAAAATATGATATTAAGAAAATATTCTTCTGCTAAGATAAATGTGAAAGCCGTCACTATTAACACACATACAACTATTTTAGAAAGACTGCATAGCTGTGGAGAAACCGTCTTTTTCTAAAATCTTTGTCACAATTTTCTCATTTTCACTAGTTTTAATTGTTTGTTAACTTATTATGCCTCTATGTGTGTTTCCCAAATGAGTGTGGATATAACACTGAAAGTTTGCAGATACAAAGAATCCTGGCCCACAAAACTGAGGAGCCAGAACAAGATGAATAAATTTCAGTATTCAGCATAAAGAGATGATGAAATTTGAGAAACAAGCAGGGTAATGTGGAAAGATACAAACTTGTGATGTTAGGTAGGTTCCCAGGGATTAAATCCTCTGCAGAGTGAATTAAAGAGAATAATATGGAATTGATTGAGTTCATTTAACTCATAATTGATTGTTTGTTATTTCTAACATTAGTTAGAATAAAGCTGAAATATATAGATTAAATTTCATTAGTGTAAAAACTAAGTTATATATTATTTGTACCCATAATTTTCAGGAAATTATGCTATTTCTAATATGCTATACATATTAGAAAATTATTATCTTACTATGTAGTTGTCTTGAGATTCTAGTGTTGTTTTGTCATTGACACATCTTTTTTCCTATATTTCCTTGCATATAGTGAAGATTCAGGAAAGAGTGTTAAAAGAGTCAATGAAATGAAATTTGCTAATTTCTGCAAAACACAAAATGATCACTTCTTTTAAAATAGTTTCATTGTGTTAGGTAGAATAATGTACCACCTCCTCCAAAGAGGTCTGTTAGGTTCTAATCCCTGTGACATGTGAATCTGTTCTTTCACATGGCGAAATGGATTTTTCAGAGGTGATTAAGTTAAAGATCTTGTGATTGGAAGATTATAGTGTACTATCCAGGTGGGCTTATTGTAATCACTAAGATTTTTATAAGAGAGAGTCAGTAAGAGCTAGAGTCAGGGAAGGTGATGTAAGGAGAAAAGCAGAGTTTGGAATGCTACAACCACAAGCCAACTGATGCAGGCAGCCTCTAGAAGCTGGAAAAGACAAGTAATAGATTATCTTTTATAGCTTCCAGTAGGAAAGCAGTTATGCTGACACCTTGACTTTAGCCTTGTAAGACTCATTTCACACTTATGACTTCTAGAGCTAATGAATCTGTGTTGTTTTAAGACACTGGGTTTGTGGTAATTAGTTATATCAGAAATAGAAAGGTATACACTCATCTACTTCTATAAAAATGACTTCCAGAAGATTGATAATCAAAACTTAGAAAAATCCAAGTCCATGTTTCTGTTAAGATGTTGTTGTCACGGGATCATTTGCTGGAGATATAGAAGCATATAAGGGAAGCCATCTAGTCTAATCTGAGGAAGTATGACTGTGAGTTAACTGCTATGCAGTAGACATAAGAGTTATCCAAGCTAAAGGGAAGTTGTGGAGGAATGTGCAAGAAGAGGGAAGTACTTCTGTCAAAGGGAAAAATTATTTGTGAATAATTTATGTTGGTTAAGAGCTTGGAGAAATTCAGAACTGAAAGAACTCATATGGCTGAAATCTTCAAAGTAATGTGGAAAGTAGTGTAAGATGAGACAGGTGAGCTGGAAAGAGCGTAGAACTATTGGTCATTTTAAGTTGGGCAATCAAGGATTTCGCCTTTCTTTTAGGAGCGCTTGGAAGCCATCAGTGGATCTTACTGCACAGGACTAGGGTAGTTTGGACTTGTGCTTTAATTAAACTATCCCATTTTATGGCATTCCACCCACATAATTCATTCACATATTTCAAAGCTGTTCTTCACCCCGACATTAAAAGCATCTGCAACAAATATATGACAAGGGTCATGATAGTTTTAGGATATCACCCTAATATGCATCTGTAATAATG
Organism: Balaenoptera musculus; assembly: GCF_009873245.2. Taxonomy (NCBI): domain Eukaryota; kingdom Metazoa; phylum Chordata; class Mammalia; order Artiodactyla; family Balaenopteridae; genus Balaenoptera; species Balaenoptera musculus. The sequence goes on from NC_045786.1 coordinate 156,125,291, forward strand.
TAGACACCATAGATGATTGAGGTGTTTTGTACAATGAAATACCATAATTAAATCCCCATATTTCTGGGTACTGGGTAGGCAGTTTAGATAATTAATGAAAGTCAGTTAGTTGTTCACATCATCTTAATCAATAAAGTCAGATGGCCTCAATATTTCTCCCAGCCCTAATGTAAATGGAGATTAAAAAGAAAAATCACTGTGATGAAAAACAAATCTTCTATAAGTGAACTTTAAAATGAATGTGCCCCTTGTGATAGTCATGGTCTGAGTTTTATTCCCAATTAAGTGCAATCTAAAAATGAATTAAAAATGACATTTGTAAATGGATGGAAAAGAAATCATATATAACAGTGATTTGATTTTAAAGACCCAGTGATATTAGCTCTTTAAAAAATTCTGAGGGTAAGAATGAATTGGCCTATAAAACTTCAGGTGTCAGTATTTCCCAGAGACAGATAAGGCCTCACTAATTTTTACTTATTTGAATGGAACTGCTCTAAGTTTGATTAAGCTCTTTTTTAAGAGGGGTACAGGATGACATATATATATATTATTTTATATAATCTTTATCAGTCATAATAAAAACTTAATGTGGGAAGAGTCCCATTGAAAATTGATTTTAGAAAGGGTAAGAAAACTTCATGTGATGGCTCTAATTACAATCAAGCTAAAGTGTCTACTCCCCTATCACATATTTCCAAATAGATTTAGATGTAATTTTTAAAAATTAAAATGGGTCCAGATCTTTTTGTATATTATCATAGATCTCCTACTAGTGGATGAGTAACTTGGGTTGAAGCAGTAGGACTCAGTTAAAGTCTGTCTTAGGGTCAGGATATCTCCTCTATGCTGGCAAAAGTTAAGTTTTTCTCTACTCAAAGTACATGTTCTCATTTTTAAACCAGAATCATTACGTTCACATAAAAATACTTTAAGTACTATGAAATCATACAAACTCAAGGCACCATGTTCAGTCTTGGAGATAGAACATCAGATTCTTAGACAAAAATGTCAAGGTTCTTCCAGACTGTCCTCCACACACTGACTTCATTTTATCCCCCTTTCTCCCATTCAAATAATTATTTTTTCCTTCTTCATGATCCATTTCTAAAATAAAACCTTGTTGCTTATGGCATTATGTTATTCTTAAAACGATTTTAAGTGAGAGATTGAGTATAATGGCTGTGGTCCATGAAGACATGATTTCTGGATTCATTTTCTTACGAATTTCAGATTTAATTCATGGTCTTCTGTGTTAGGAGACACTTGTGTATGTTTTGTTTTTTTAAACTCCAACTTCTTTATATTTAAGGTCTTGAGGTGGTTTGTGATACTTGAAACCAAAAGTTTCCCTAGAGAAACACCTATTATTCACATAAGACAAAATTAGGATATAAATTATTTGTGTTTATAACGTTAAACATCAAAACTGGTTAAAATACTTCTGAATAAAATAATGTAATTACTAAATTTCTATCAAGAAGTTTAGTACTTTAGACGATTATTTCTATTCCACCTGAAAAAGATCTATAATGATGACTTTCTTAATTATCTACAGAAATATTCTTTTGCATCATTAGGAGGTTAAATGACATATATATGTTCCACTTCCTTTTCAAATTTTCCAGTATCTTCCATTAGTAAGTGATAGTAAGGCTAATAGACTCCTTTTGGTTGTCTAAAATTTTTTCATGAAACAATCAGGGACACCCTGGTTTAATCTAATCCTAAACTTAATGAAAAATGACGTATGTAGTGAACAATTTGTTTCTCAGTAAGATATTACCTATGCACTAAAACAATTCTGGTAGTGGATATATGTATATGTATAACTGATTCACTTTGCTGCACAGCAGAAATTAACACAACGTTGTCAATCAACTATACTCTAATAAAAATTAATTTAAAAAAATAATAAAATAAAACAATTCTGGTAAATTTTTTAGACCATATACAGAGATTGCAAAATCAACAAATTATTTTAAAATCCAAATGAGTTCTACGTGTATTTATATTTTATATATTAATAGAATTATATTCTTATGTGATATATTACATAATATCACATATGAATATAATAATACATATTAATATATGTTATAAATACAATTTTTCAACTTTCATAAGCAGGAAAAATATAATCAGATATGGTTGGTGTTGACAATTGGAAACTAAACAAATAAAGGTTAAAATAATTTAATGATGAGGTTAGTCTGTCCCTTGGGAGGCTCAGTTTTGATCTGGATAACATAGAAATTAGTTTTTGGTTTCAGAAATAAGTATATAGTCACGGAGAGTAGAGATTAGTGCTGGCCTCTCACATTCCATTCTTCTCTTAGGGACAAATTAGGATTGGAGAAACCAGCTTCATCACCTGTAAGTAGAATGCATGTGTTCTTTTATGCATTTGATATCATGGTGCTAGCAATTTGGAAATATGAATTAGGTTATTTATTTATTGGAAGCAAAATTTGAGGAAAATAGGGCTTTATTATCTCCATCTGTAGCTGAGGGAGACTAATACTCATTTATGTTTGTGACCAATGTCACACAACTATGTAAAGACCTGGTTTTGCTGTGATCATCAGGATTAACAGTTGACAAGGAATGCTGGAATTAAAGCTAGGATGGGTGAGGACAAACTGGAACCCACCAAATTATCAGTGGAGATATTTCTCACCACCTCTGAACAAAGATGACCTTTCAGGGTGTCATGGCAACTGCTTCATCTTGACTCCCAAATCTTGTACAACTTCATTTTGACCAACTCTAACCTGGAATCACACAAGAAAGGGCATTTTGTGAAATTTAGTGCCTAGTGTAACCAAATTGACAAAAACATAATTCAGCCTATTGCTCAACACTGAAGCAAATATTTTGACCATTTTGTCAAATCTTTTTTTTTTTCTGTTTGAAGCTATTTTTAACTGAGGTATAATTGACATGTAACATTATATTCGTTTCAGTTGTATATCATAATGATTTGATATTTATACGTATTGTGAAATGATCACCATAATAAGTCTAGTTAAAAAGAAAGCATGTTCTCTGTATATATATATATAGAGAGAGAATGAGTAGCACTAAGTAGAATCTATGGTACCCTTAGTATTCTTCTATACATTCATTTAACTACCAGCAAATACTTTTCTAAAGGTCATACAGGGACACTGTTTTGAGAATATTAATAATGATGTTAAGGATCAAAGAGGATAGGGATTCTACACTCAGTTGTTTGGGAAATGCAGTGTTAAGCTAGGTTTAAGCAAATACTTAATTAACGATGCTGAGAGAATTTAATATTCCAGTATTTATTTTGAGTCAATAAGAAAGGAAAACAGGAACTTGTATGAGGAATTTTGTTAAATTATTTGTCTATATAACTCTTACTTTTCCCCCCACCTTGGTAACATCTCTAAGAAGAAAGAAGGAAATATCTTTATAGACTGAAAAATCTGTTACAAATTTTCACCTACAGATCTTATTCTCTGAATTTAAAAGGTAAATTATCTCTTTAATATGAAGGATGAGGAAGGTCGATGACTTTCCATAATATAGTCATCTTCTGACAATTTTGGATTGACCAGAAACTAAAGAATGGATAGTTTAATGCAAACAAACCAACCATTAAGGGTCATTTTTAGTTAATCAGCAATTTTAAAAGTTTCATAAAGTATCTGCAGAGTGGAATTCTTTCTTTGTCCTTGATTCATGATACTCCTATGACTTTGCTCAGGGGAAGAGTTGGCAGAATCATGCTGCAGTCAATCATAAAGCTATCATTAAATGTCCATGTTAATGACCAGATTCTAATCACATTGTGGATCATTTTAATCAAAGATAGAGACATGCTTTGAGAAAAAAATTACTCATGAAATTGGTTTTGAGTGAAAAGTTACTCTTTTGTGTATAAAGTTAAATTTTAATTTAATTTCATATTTTTATTTTAACCCTAGACAACTCACATTTCAGTCTGAAAAGACATTTAGCACTGACAAGTTTTCCTAATATATTATTTAAATAGCAAGTCAGTATGAAGACTGTAATGTCTTAAAAATGCTTTAGTATATTATAACCCAAATCCAATGTGAATGAGCGCTCAAAACTGGCACCCTGAAGAGACATATAAGAAAGGTCAACATTTTGAAGCAATATAGGTACTTTCTATTCATAGATCAAAATTAGTGTTTATAAAACTGATGCTATGAAAATATTGCAAGAATGCTAGGATTAGAAAAATTAAAACAAACATATGAATAAAATTTGTATTGGTAAAATGTTTTCAATGCTTTTATATTTGCAATAGGATCGATTATTCACTCCAGATCTTCAATGGTTTGGTTTAAATTCTATCAAGTCTTCTCTAATCTGCATAGTTTTATCTCTCACTTCTTTTGATTAAAGAGTATAATTAAAAATAAGATTATCTTGTTAAATATTAAAATATATACACTATATATGTAACAATATATTCTTATAATATTCACATATAATATCATGCAATACAATATTGTATAAACACTTGTATATGCTATAAGTAGCATATTTGAATTAATTTTGATATGATAAAAGGATTTGAAATTGAGATGAAGTGATATTTCCTATACTTGTAGAGGAATGATATAAATCTATTTTCTGATCTTTCTGAATATATTCTATATATTTTTAGTTAAGCTATATCTTGTAGCAGAGAAAATTAACTTTTTGAAAGTAAGCCAAAAATGCTGGTAGAGAAAGTTCACTGAGTTTCCCTGAATAATTCTTCCCTGAAGAATTAATACCATTATGATTTGAAAATATATTTAAATTTGCCAAATTTAATGAGAGAAAACCCATTGGAAAGAAATGCTAATCCGAATTTCCAAAACAAAACTAACAAAACTTGAAAATACAACATAGTTATCAAGGTACATTTGCAGAAAATAGATTGAGTAGACACGATTTCATAGTAAAGTTAGATGCTTAATTTTTAAAAGATTTTAAAAGAATTAAAAAGGAGATTGCTTGGGAAATAAAATAAGAGATTCCTTGATGAGTAAAAGAAGTCTAATTTTTTATTGAGTTAATTTTGAACAAACTATTCAAACTATTCATTAGAGTATGGATAAACCCCAAGACAAAAAAATTTTACTAGTTTGGGGTATAGTTAATAAAGAAGACCAAAAAATTGAGTGGGTCAATTCAATAAGATCATTTTTCTCTGACTTAGGAATACAGAAGTAAGTGGGTAGAATGTAGGTTGATCAGCTGATGCAATTACAAAAAGACCCAGGTTTCTTCTATCTTGAACTTGCCTTCTCTAAGGTGTTCTGAACAAGAGATCAATGCCATCTTGCCTACACATTGTCTGTTCTACAGTTACTGAGAAAGGCAACGGAGTTATTTCCTTCAAAGCATTTAAAGTCAGAAACCACTTCCTTTACAAAGATTTGACCTGGAAGTCACACCCTTTGCTTCTGCTCACCTTTCACTGCTTGAAGCTTACTCTCATGCTGCGCCACACAGATTCAATGGATGCCCAGGTTTGTATGCTCTAAATTAGGTCACCATATATCCAGCTAAACCAAAGTGGCAGGGGTGTGGAGAGACCATGAGAGGCTCTGTGGCTGGAGTCTCTGTACAATTTTTCTTTTTTTTTTTTGTCTTTGTATTTCTCAGACTAGAAAATCTCAATTGACATATCTTCAAGTTCACTGATTCTTTCTTCTGCCAGTTAAAATTTGCTTTGAACCCTTTAGTCAGTTATTCACTTAATTTATTGTAACTTTCATTTCCAGAATTTCTAGTTGTTTCTTTTTTTATAATTGCTATCTGTTCATGGTTATTCTCTATTTTGTGAGACTTTATTCTCATACTGACTTTTGGTTTTTTAGACATAGTTTTCTTTAGTTCTTTTAACATATTTATAATAGTTGATTTAAAGTCTGTCTTAAGTTCAATATCTGAGCTTCTGCAGGGACAGTTTCTATTAACAGTATCTTTTCCCGTGTGTGGGCCATACTTTTCTGCTTCTTTGCATGTCTCATAATTTTTTAATGAAAACAGACAGTTTGAATAATATACTGTGGCATCTCTAAAAATCAGATTTACCCACCTCTTCATAGATTGTTTTTATTGATATGCCATTGCTTTTTGTCTGTTTGTTTGGACTATATTTATATAGTCTGCATTATTTGTCAGATGCAGCCACTGAAATTTTTGCTGAGTTATCTTAGTGGTTAGCTTTTGTTAGACAGAAATATCCTTAAATACCTTGAATCTTGCTGAGGGCAGACCAGGCAGTTTGCAACTCTTCCTTAGCCTTCACATTTCGTTCAAAAACAGCTAAAGGTGAGACATTAGGGCCTTCTTATGTATTTCTGGGCAGGTACACTGTCCTGCATATGTGTGTGACCTTTAAATTTTCAAAAATATATTAGAGTTTTCCAAAGTCTACCATGGACACATTTTCCCCCAGTTTGTCCTTTTAAGATTTTTGGTGAGTCTCTTATTATCCCAAACTGATGTTGCTGCTTCAGACTTCTGTGATATTAAAAATTGCCAATGATTATTTTTGAAAAATGCCTTGAATATTAGTCTTTATGCTTAGAACTTGCACTGAGTCATGTCAGTACAGACAACCTTGAGAAGAGAACTTTTCAGGGACCTTCCTGCTATGTCAAATAATGATTCTCCCTTGCACATGGGACTTCTGAGGAGCTCCAACCCTAGTCTGTTTCCTGTAGTGACTGCTGAGCTGCTAGGCTGCTGGGTTTTATAGATACTGTAATTGCAAGCCTGTTAATTTTCAAGGATACCAAAAATACATTGAGGGGAAGTATGGAAAGATTTGTGGCAAGTTAAAATGTCCCAAGACTTGCTCTTTTCATTGAGATTTAGCCAATTTTCTCAAATAAACTCTTCTTGGATTGTTACAAGATTTTGGTTGATTTCCAGAGTTTTTAAAAGGTTGATTTTGAACAGTTTTGCCAGTGTTCTCAATATTTTTGTTGAGAAGCAGATTTTTGAATTTCCTTAATTTTTTGTTTGACATCTGGTTTTATAATTTGACACCTCTATTGTTTAAATTGTATATAATAACTAGTTACCTCAGTAATCTTTACCATCTCTTTAAATATATCAACTTACTCTGGAAAATAGCTATGGTAGGCTGTCTTTCTCTTTACCTTATATATGTATTTTTATCTTTCCCTGCAGATTGAATACATAACACAACTCTGTGGAACTCAAGCATAGTTATATGACTTGTTTAGATTAATGAGATGTGAGCAGAAGTGTGCTTATCACTTCTTGGCAGAAATATAAGGGCCAATGTGTACTTTTCCATACCCTCATTATTCTCTCATGATTCTAGGTATAATCCATATTGAAGCTACACCAACATCATGAGTCTCTGAGTAAAGATGTTGGAGAACAATGTGTAGCCTCCATTGATGGACTCATGCAAAAACCACTGAGATTCTGATGTTTATTACTGCAGCATAACATACCTCATTCAAATGTATATATTGACCTAACATAACACATATATATGTTAAACAAATACCTGGCATTTTTTTTTACGACAAAACCCCACAACCTTTATGATTCACAGAGGTTTTTTTGTTCATTAAAAATAAATAATAACTATTTTGCTTCTATATGGTGAGGCAGTGAACTGCACTTGATAGTGTATCCAAGATGCCAAAATATCCTGTATATTTCAAAAAAAATGATACATGAAGATCCTAGAGGCTATTTGTGCTTATTTTTAGGGAAAATGGGTTGTTGCTTACATATTTGAAACAGAGTGTATGCACGGAACACTTGATGGGAGACTGAAAATTCTTAACTCTGCATTTCATTTTTCTCACTAAAAAAAAAAACCCAAAAAAACCCATAATAGTAATGATTCTCCTATGTTCCATTCAGAGTTCTTATAAGAAAGCATTAGTGAAAACAAAGTTTAATACTCTCTAGGTGTAAAGCAATGATGTGGTGACTCAGATCTGTGTAAATCTTCAAATACTCATCTTTAAATAACTACCCTGTTCTCTTAGGGAACTTTAGACTAGGCATGATCACAGAATAACAAGATATTCTGTTAGGAATCAATGTGAGATCTCACCTTTCCCAGTCCCTTTATTTTACAGACAAAAAGTCTGATGTTCTAGAAATTTAAATGACTTTCCAAAAGCAACCCAACTGGCAAATCCCTTACCTAGATGGAACCAAGGCCTTCTGCATCCCTGGCAAGCTCTGATGAACATTTAAGAAAAAAATTGATAATGTATAATACTAGATATTATATCTTATGTATGTAAACATAATATTATTTTATATACAATTATAAACACACAGAGTAGAGTCCAAAGCCAGATAATGGCAGGGTAAGCTTGGAAGAAAGACAAGAATAAGTCTCAGGTCAGGGAAGAAATGACCATGCACGTAACGATGGTGTTTAATTCTTCAAAATAAGCTGTTATCATAGTAAAACAGAGATTTGATTTTGAATGAGAATTCATGTTTGGAAGTTGTTTCAAGGATGATGTGTTTTCCTTTAAGTTGATTAGAAAATTGCTTTTTTCTTCAGTAATCCTTTCGTCTTTGCAGTTAACAGCTGCTTGTCAAAGGAATATATGTGTCACTGCTGTCAGTTAACAGTAACTTCATTTTACTTAATTAAAGGTTTAAGAAAATAACATCTTGCAGTTACACCAAGACTTCCTCTATAAGTTTATCATCATGAGCATTAGGTAATTGCCATTCAAGACCCAGATATTCTTTGGACACGACACATTGAATCTAGCTAGCCACTCTAGAATTTAACTAGCCACTCCAGAATTTAGCTAGCGTAGTTACTGGGGTGTCTTCTGGAGCTCCCCAATCATGTGGTCAAATAGCCCTCATGAAGATGTGGAAAAAAATACCTGAAGAATGCTGACACATCATCCACCACCCACCCCCAATCCTTATTTTTCCACTATCAGTAAAACACAGTAACTGAGTCTGTCCTGCCCTGTTTTGGAGCACATCGTGTGTGGATCAGACAATTCTGTCACTTTTTTTCCCCTACTTAATGTTGTTTTAATTTAGTATCTTCTGGAAAATTATTAATGTTGTGAGAGAGGGGAAAGCCTGTGTGAGTGTTTGCCTCTGGCTCAGCTTTCATCAGGGGATTTCCTGTGGCTAAGAACCCTGGGTGAGTTTTATGATGCAGGTTCTGCTCACAAACCCATCATTGTCCCTGGAAAAATACTGACAAGGCAGACACTCACACTAAAGAGAAAACCCCAGGGATTCTGGTCACTTGTCTCTCCCTTAAGCACAGAACCAGGCTATGAGAGGATCCTTTGAAACAACACACATGGATTTCACTTCTCTGGTTATGTCCCTGTTTCACCAGAACATTAGGCTGAAATTTGCCTTTGACATTTCCTGGGGTTGCATCTCAACTGCTGGCAGATTCTTTGATTCTTTATGCAACATCCTTTAGAGAGCTGTTAAAGTTAGATCAGAAATACCTATGTGGCAACACATTTAAGCTGTCTTATTAGAAACAACTTTGCAGGCAGCTTTGCCATAGTTTGTTGCAGAAGCTTGAACAAGAAACCTATTTGCACACACAGCATGCTACAAAGGCCAATGTGATCTTTCCAAACTTGAAGCGCTGCCTCATAAACAATCTCAAAACACCTAAGTCTGCCGGAAGGCCCTCAACTGTGACCAACTATGAATATCTGTTTGGAACTTGGACCACAAATTTGTACATTTTTTGGAGATATTAATGTGTTAAATGCTTGAAAGCAGACAGTGCACTTTATTTTGTGCAGAATGGCTCTCCCTCTTCAGTGAAGCCTATGTAAATGGATTTTCTGATGAATTCTTACAAGCAAGCTGCTTTTGTTTCAGTTGTAGGAATTTAATTGGTTGATTTGTTTATAATTGCGGTTACATGCAATGCTCTACCTTCTGAAAAGATAGATGCCATGTGTATTTTTAAAACCTTCTTAAATAAATTATGTTACTTAACTAAACAGACCTTTTTAAAATGCAAAGTGCCGCTTCAAAGACCAAGCAATAGGTGCACTGGTAATTGAATGGAAAGTGGTCTCCCTGTAATTCCATTCATATTGTATGTGGTGATGGTGTTTAAAAGGCAGTAACCTGCCTTTGGCATTGTAAAGTGCCTGAAGAGGTTATTCTCCAATGTTTGAAGTTAAATTATTACTTTGATTTATAAATGAACAGGTAAATACCAAGAAATTAACAGCTATGCCAGTTGGAGCTCTAAAACAGGATTCAAAGATTTGTGAAATGCTGGAGCTGCAGTATTTATGCAAGGAATGCAGAAATCAATTTTCAAAATGTTTTCCATGTGTTGCCAGGGGAAAAAGAAACTGACATTTCAGGTAATGCAATAAGCATTGACAGATCAAATGTCTAGGAATTCTTTCCCTGTTATTATCTAACATGGCATCCTATTATTCCCCTACATAATTCTTTCTTCAACATTCAATTAAGTAATATTTGTTGAGTTCTGCTATCTTCTAGACACTGTTTTATACACCTGGGTTACATTAGCAGGAAAAAAGCAAAGTAACTTAGAACTATGGAGCTTAAGTTTTAGTTTGACAATAAAAATTAGTTGTAATAAAGAAATAAATTTTATGGTATAGAAGATGATAATTGGGGTAATCAAAAAAAAAAAATCCTAGCAATGTGAGGAAAAGGGAATGGGTGAGGGGTGGAGGTATGGGAGGAAACTTTTCATTATTAAGTAAAGAGATCAGGCTTACTTGAAAAGACTTAAAGGAAGTAGTGGGACTGAACAATGTTTCAATCTAAGACAGAGCTTTACAGGTACAGGAAAATGAGTAGAGGGTCCTAATGCTCCTAGGAACATGCCTAATGCGTTGAAGCAGGAGCAAGAGTGAGAAATGTGGCTGAATAGCTGGCTGGGGTATCGGGGGAGACAGAGGGTGGATTGTAGGAAATGAGATTAATCAGAGTTTCATATAAGAGGGGTAGGGAGATCATGTAGAACCGTGTAGGTTATTGCAAAATCTCTGGCTTTCACTTTAAATGAAGTTGAGAGCTGTTGTAGAGTTTTGAGCAGAGAATCTGACTTTCTTGTTTAAAAGATATTTCTGGCTTGCAGGTAGAAAGAGACCAATTCAGAGGTTATTTCAGTAGTCAATTTGAGAAAAGATGGTGACTTAGACCAAAGGTTGGCTTTGGTAGATGTGGTAAGAAGTGCTCAGCTTCTAGGTAAATCTTGGACATTAATCCAACAAAATTACTGACAGATTGGATTAGAGTGTGAGCAATTCAGCATGACCAAAAGGTATCCACAAGGATGGATTTGCCGTTGAATAAGGTGTATAAAACTGGAGATCAAGCAAATTTGGCAAAGTGGGAAGTTCAAGAGTTTTCCTTTGGAAATGTTAGGTTGAGATATTTGTTAGACCTTTATTTGGAGATAACCAGTGGCAGTTACAAGGACCTGCAATTCAAGAGCAAGTTGTGAGTTGGAGATATACAGTTAGAAATGTAGATGGAATTTAAAGTCATGAAATTACATGAATATGAATGTAGATAAAATAGAGAAGACAAAGGAATAGAAGAAAAAGAAAGGTGAGGGGATCACAGAGGAGCCAAGAGGATAAAGGAGAGAACAAAGGACTGAGACCTCAGCAGTCAATATTAAGTGGTCAAGGAGAAGATTAGGAATTTAAAAAAGAGATTGAGTGCCCAATGAGACAAGAAAACAAAACAAGATGAAACAAATATCCTGGGAACTGAGTGAAAACGCTGATAAAATTTGTCAAATACAAAGACAGTTCAAGCAATATATTGACTAATATTGATCATTGGATTTAGCTACATGGAGTTTATTGGTAATTTGACAGAAGCAGTTTCAGTGGTGTGATGGTAGCAAAAGTTTGGAGTGGGCTTAAGTGAGAATTGCTAGATGCTTCTTATCTGTACCTACACTTAACACAACAGAAGAACATGAAAACTCAACAATGTAGGAAAAAGAGGAGGCAAGTTCTGAGGAAAAAATATCCTTTAACAGATAAGAGGAAGTGGTATCTCTGCTCCACAGAAGATATTGTCATGCATTAGGCTCACACATAGTTGACTGATGTCAAGTCAAGCTGTAAAGATACGGAGGCTGTTACGTAGGAAAGTATGATGGTGAGACTGTCAATTTTATCTTTTGATTGCTTCAGTGAAGTCAGAAGCAGGATCATTAACTGAAAGTAAGGATGGGAAGGAGATTTGGGGTATAGGAGAGAGAAGAACATAGGAAATAGTCTTCTAGATCCTCTTTCTAAGGGTATGGTCTAAGAAAAAGCAATATCAGCATTACTGGGAGTTAGAAATGCAGAATTTCATGTTCCTCCTCAAGTTTACTGAATCAAAATATGGACTTTACTAAGACTTTACTAAGATTTCCAGATGATTTGTTTGCACTTTATTCTATTTATCCTTTTTTATTGAAGGATAGTTGATTTACAGTTTTGTGTTAGTTTCAGGTGTACAACAAAGTGATTCAGTTATATATATTTCAGATTCTTTTCCATTATAGTTCTTACAAGGTATTGAATACAGTTCCTGTGCTATGCAGTAGGTCCTTGTTGTTATATGAACTTTATAGTTTAAGGAAAAAAAAAAAACTTTTCTAGGAGAGTTAGGAGAGCAAAATAACTATAGGAATATATTTTGAGTGACTGGTAGCATTAAGGAAACACTGGAGCTTGAGGTCTGTGGTTATGAATACAGGGGCCACGAATTGTGCTTGTGTGGTTTTCTCAACCACGTTCAGTTACATGGATATATACAAGGATTGGGCAAAGAGTTAGATTTAACTAGTTGTGTTTTTGTCAATGGAAAATAACAAAACATGAGGGGACAAAAGAGACAAGAGTGTGTACAAGAAAGAGATTTTAATGTCTGGCAATGGAATTTAAGTTAGATAATGCAAAAGAGGATATTTAAGGAGGTGAGGTACAGTGAAAAGAAAATTAGATCAATGGATTATAGATTATGGTGAGTTAAAGGACTTCTAGACACAGGATATGAGAGGACTTGAGATGGAAAAATAAGAAATAGTTTGTTGGGACTTCTCTGGTGGTGCAGTGGTTAAGAATGTGCCTGCCATTGCAAGGGACATGGGTTCGAACTCTGGTCTGGGAAGATCCCACATGCCGTGGAGCAACTAAGCCCGTGTGCCACAACTACTGAGCCTGTGCTCTAGAGCCCGCTAGCCACAACTACTGAACCCACGTGCCATAACTACTGAAGCCCATGTGCCTAGAGCCCGTGCTCTGCAACAAGAGAAGCCACCGCAATGAGAAACCCACTCACCGCAACGAAGTGTAGCTCAAGCTCGCTGCAGCTAGAGAAAGCCCACATGCAGCAACGAAGAACCAAAGCAGCCAAAAATAAATAAATAAATAAATAAATTCATATTAAAAAAAAAGAAATAGTTTGTCAGAGAGTGGTTTGCAAGAAACAAATTATAGCATCAGAAATTAGGTAATTTAAAGAATACAAAACAGGATCATTGAAGGTCAAGATAAACAGTATTTGTATGGATGTATGCAAGTAGGTATGTTTTGTATCAATTAACATTTACTGTGTAAACTACCTCAAAACTCAGTAGATTAAGGAAAGAAAATTTTGCTTGGTTCGTGATTCTGTGGGTTGGCTGGATGATTCTTCTGGCATGGACTTACTTGGATAAAGCCTGCTGGGTTTTCTCATGTTTTGTGATTAACTGAAGAATCAGCTGGTAGATGGATGATTAGAATGGCCTCACGTATATTTCTAGCAGTTAGCAGGCTGTCAGCCAAGGCATAAGGAGTGACTCAGCTGCATGTCTCTCATCCTTTAGCAGACTAGCCTGGACTTTTTCACATGTCAGTGTTAGGGTTTCAAAAACAAGAGTGCACAATGCACAAACATTTTACAAGTCTCTTCTTACATAATGGTTGCTAATGATCCATTGGTCAAAACCAGTCACATAGCCAACGCATAGTAAAAGGATGTTGAACCAGACTCTACCTTCAGATAAAGAGGGACAAATTTATGACCATTTTTGAAATCAACCATAAGTGTTTATTTTCTGTCTTATTACACTCTAACTTCCATGAAGGCACAAACTAAGTCTATCATGTTCATTTACTAAACCTCTATTACTTCGTATGGTATTTGAAACATAGTGTGCATTAACAATATGAATGCCTATTTATCAATATCTCAACAAATCCGAAACAAAGTCAACTGCTTCCCCCAATAAACCATCAACGTTTCCAAATTTCCCTACTTTAATGAAATAAATATCAGTTTCCCAATTCTTTAGCTCAAAACTTTGTTGTCACTCCTAGGCAGCCCCCTTATCTCTTCTCTCTTGCCTTATCAGATCCAGTCCCTTGTTTATTCTATTTATTCAGTTACTCTCAACTGTACCTCTCTCAGCTTCCATTAGTTTTATTTTCTCATCATTATAACATTCTAGGTCAGATGATCTCTTGACTAGATAAGTTCTAGTTTGACTTTCTTCTACTAGATCTCCTTCCATTGTTCACCTGCCCTCCCACCAAAGTCCCAGGTTAATCTTTCAAAAGCATACTACTGATTATGCCACTTCTCTGTTCAATGATCTTCAATACTTCCCTGTTCTTTAACAACTTGTCAGCTGCACACTGAAAGTTCAGGATTCCGTGGAGTTAACCAGCTTTTACAGCCTTTACTCTCAAGCTTTCATGCATCTGATATTCCTGCTACCTGGACTACAGTTCTTTCCCTCAACATCCATATTGTTTTTCTTTTTCTTTGCTCTTTATCCACTAGCAAGTCAAACTTGAAGTTTTTAAAAAATTTTTCCTACACTCTGAGCTTCTTACTGGTCAAACTCCAACTCACTGAACACTTCCTTCAAAAAATTTGTCTTAAGCACCACAATCCCCAACAAAGAAAATTCTGCTTTTGCTATTGAAACTTCGTAACACTTTGTATCTCTTTTATTTTTTGTTTTAAAATTGTCTCTTCACTCTTCTGTCTGTCCCTTGAGGGTCTAACCTACTTCATTGCTGAAACTGTATGTTATTAGTGTATCCATAACATACAAAACATAATGTCTTATGCATAGCTTGTATACCATAAATATTTGACAAACTAATGTCAAAAGAGGAATTGAAAACCTCATATTGTCTTCACCTTACTAAACAGTAGGAGGCAATGTAGATTAATGAAATGGACTGAAATTACCATCTCATGCCACTTGAACTTGCCTTCCGACTTCCTCCCCGCTACATCTATTTCCAAAGGCTAAAAAGTAAATCAGACATCCAACAAATGCAAATTAAATCAATGTTAAGGAAAGTTTTGTTAATGTAAAAGGATACAGTATAACTACATTTCACTGTTAGAATTTATATATTTTATGGCCAGAATGAGGATGAGGGAATCTTAATGATATATATATATCACTAAGAACTCAGAAGTAAGGAAATGATATTAAAAGGTATGTTTAGCATCAATTAAATAGGGTGACATTTGCTCTTATGTAGTTACATAAAAGAAAAAACTTTCTAAATAATACTAATTTAAGTAGCATAATCATTTTTGTTTATAAGCCATATTTTCAGTGAAACTATTCCATTCCTTCATGACGCTACATTTGCTCACCTCAGCTGAAATAGCTTGGAGTCAGTGTTTTACTTTAAATGCACAATATTAATTTTCAGAGTTTTCTTGTACTACCAATAGGCTGATGTTTTATTATCCAGCAACACTCAAAGTTGCTCTAAGGAATTCTTTCCCAAAGCATGTATGCTCTTGGGTGTTTCATTGGAATTAAGAAAGAAATCTGGAAACAAAAGTTTCTTTACTCAAATAGGTTAGGAAAAACTGTGTTCAAGTTATTTTAATACAAATTTTACAATGCTCTAGTTTGTTGGTTTATTTAATAAATATCAAAGAAAAGGATATACATATAATAGTTCTCAGAATTCTTTGACGATGAAACAATTATATTTTTCTTCTTTATATGCAGTCATGGATCTCCTAACATACTGAGGAACACATCTTGGAAAATTGGAAAATAAGTATCGATACTACTGACTTTGTTATATGTTTCCATGTGCTGTGTTTGCCAGTGTGATTTCTTTTTACTAATTATATTGGACATTTGTTATTCCATGGCTTCTTGCATTCATTCCTCTGGCTCCTCTGGTAGCAGACCCTCAATATACTTTCAAGGAATTCTCTCATTTAGCACAGAATTGATGGGAATGATGACTCCATGCTATACCCAAATACTGGATGTAATGACCCAATCTGGGCTATTGGTACTTTCTCTTCTAAAATTTTGAATCTTTAGTGGAGAGACAGAAAAATAAAAAGCTAACTCATTCCAGTAAATAGCTGACAATACTGTTAAGTGTGGCAGGTAGAATAAACACCCCTCCTGCTCCCCCAAAACAAAAGATATTCATGTCTTAATCTCCAGAACCTGTGAAAGCTTAACCAAGTGGGCCCAATGTAATCACAAGTGTCTTTAAAGGTGGCAGAGGAAGGATGAAGAGGGAAGATCTAGGGAGTGACAGTGTGGAAAGGAACCTGATGTTTCTGGCTTTGAAGATGCAGGAAGAGGCCTAAGTTAAGGAACATATGTAGCCTCTTAAAGTTGAAAATGTAAGGGAAAGAATTCTCCCCCAGAGCCTTGGAAGGGAATGGAGCCCTGCTGACCTATGGATTTTAGCTCAGTGAGACCCATTTCAGACTCCCAAAATCACAGAACTGTAAGATAATGCATTAGTGTTGTTTTAAGCCAATGTGTTTGTAGTAATTTGTTACAACAGCCAGCCATAGAAAACCAATACAATAAACCTACCTTGATCCCTGAAATCAACATGGGTCTTATCCATTAAATGGTTCTTCAACTTTCTCTTACATTGCATAATTTCTCCTAAAACATTCTGATAAATTATATTTTTGTTGAATTTATGCAGTCAACTTCTGAGGCTTTGTAAACAAAGCATACAACTTAAGATGTTTATCAATATATTTTGGTCATCTTTTGCCCTTGTTGGATTATAAAATCTTCATAGAAAATATCTTCATTTATTCCATGTATAAATGGAATCTAATGCAGTCTTATGAATACTTTGTCACTAAATAGATGTATGCTGATCCTGAATAACTGGATTTATTGAAAAAAATTACAAAAAATAATTCACAGAGAAACATGTATTATGGATATTTTATTAGAAAAAAAGGAATGATGTAAAATTAGTTGTAAAGCATAAAATTTCCTCTGAAGCTTTGTTTAAATTTGTATGTCACCTGTGTGTGTTGTGTGTGTGTTTTCTAGATGCTTCACAGACAATTTATTTGTAATTAGTGTTCTGTGGTTTAACTACATTGTGCCTAGGTATGGATTTATTATATTTACCCTTATTGGAATTATAATTAGGAATTTATTTTTATTGATTTGCTTAGGTGATTAGGTCTAAGATTTAGTGTTGCTCAACAATTCTGGAAATTTCTTGGCTAATAGTTCTTTCAATATTATTTCTTCATTGTTTTTATTTTTCGGAACTCTGATTTAATGTACATTTTTTTCTATTCTTTTGAACATGCATGTGTCTTCAGCTCCTATCATATTTTGTATCTTGTTTTCTTTCCATCTTGAAATCTGTTACATTCTTTAAATCTAAAAACCATTTCATTAATCCTTTTACTCTAATTAATACTTTTTCTGTTTCTGATCTGCTCCTTACTTATCTTTTGATAATTTCAACAATTACATATATATGTAAATGCACGTGTGGACATATATTTATATTTCCACTTTAAAACTTTATAATCAAATTTCTTTTCTTTTTTATTTTTAAATATGCATATTTATTTCTTATTTAGATATTCACACATTTCTTATTTTTATAAATATATTCAACTTATTGCTTTATAGCCATGCTTGATAATTAAAATATAAGCATTTTAATATCAAATTTTGATATCAAGTTTGTTTTATTAGCTGTAAATCGTTTGCTTCATTTCCTTAGCTGATTTGTGATTTTTGACTATGAGGTCATATTCTTTAGAGAATCTGTAGAAATATGGTGAGCATATGTTAAAGTAGAGTTACTCTGGAAAGGATTTTTTGCTATCATTTGACTGTCTGGAGGCACTACAAATCTAGGATCATTTTAAATTAAATTATTTGGTTAAGATTTTTCAAAAGAAACAGGTTGTTTGAATTTAGATTTCAGACCTGCATGAGAGCCAGATGCTAAAAAAAGAGAGAAAAGGGATTTAAAAAAACTATCCTTTATTTTTAGACAAATTTACATACACTTCTAAATATATATGTTTTTCCATTCCCTAATAATATTCAAAAGGGAGAATGTCATTTATTGAAAATTTTGATTTTTTTCCTAGAAAAGTGAGTTCATTATAATATTACTTATTACAATGTAATATCACTTAATGTATTCCAGCAATAATTTATGGTGATTGTTCAGAACCGACAGGGACCAGATGAATAACAAAAGGAGGGCTGGAGAGATATGGTTAACAAAGAATAGATG
Source organism: Balaenoptera musculus (assembly GCF_009873245.2). Classification (NCBI taxonomy): domain Eukaryota; kingdom Metazoa; phylum Chordata; class Mammalia; order Artiodactyla; family Balaenopteridae; genus Balaenoptera; species Balaenoptera musculus. The sequence continues at coordinate 156,143,875 of NC_045786.1, forward strand.
TAATAAAATAAAAGGCACAGCTCAGTTATCACCACGCTTTCCTTGACCTTCTGACATTATAGGCACAGTATTGTTAGATTTCCAAATTTTATGGAGAAGCTAGAATTCTAGATTTTGAAATATTAGAAACACATTAAAAAATAAATAACAGAATTTCACAAGCAAAAATGGTGATATAAGGACCTCCGAAAATTTGACCCTCCTTAAACTACGGTCAGTTAATCTACGACAAAGGAGGCAAGATTATACAATGGAGAAAAGACAGTCTCTTCAATAAATGGTGCTGGGAAAACTGGGCAGCTACATGTAAAAAAATGAAACAAGAACATTCTTTAATACCATACACAAAAATAAACTCAGAATGGATTAAAGACTGGATACTATAAAACTCTTAGAGGAAAACATAGGCAGAACACTCTTTAACATAAATCGCAGCAATATCTTTTTCAATTCTCCCAGAGTAATGGAAATAAAAACAAAAATAAAGAAATGGGACCTAATTAAACTCAAAAGCTTTTGCACAACAAAGGAAACCACAAACAAAACAAAAAGACAACCCACAGAACGGTAGAAAATATTTGCAAATGATGCGACTGACAAGGGATTAGTCTCCAAAATTTACAAACAGCTCATGTGGCTCAATAACCAAAAAACAAACAATCCAATCAAAAAATGGGTGGAGGATTTAAATAGACATTTCTCCAAAGAAGACATACAGATGACCAAGAGGCACATGAAAAGATGCTCAAACATCGCTAATTATTAGAGAAATGCAAATCAAAACTACAATGAGATATCACCTCATACAAGTCAGAATGGCCATCATCAAAAATGTACAAACAATAAATGCTGGAGAGGGTGTGGAGAAAAGAACCCTCTTACACTGATGCTGGGAATGTAAATTGGAACAACCAGTATGGAGAACAGTCTGGAAGTTCTTTTAAAAAAAAAACTAAAAATAGAGCTACCATATGATCGAGCAATCCCACTCCTGGGCATATATCCAGAGAAAAACATGGTTCAAAAGGATACATGCACCCCAATGTTCATTGCAGCACTGTTTACAATAGCCAAGACATGGAAGCAAACTAAATGTCCATTGACAGATGAATGGATAAAGAAGATGTGGTACATATATACAATAGAATACAAAGCCATTTAAAAGAATGAAATAATGTCATCTGCAGCAACATGGGTGGACTTGGAGATTATCATACTAAGTGAAGTAAGTCAGAGAAAGACAAATATCATATGATATTGCTTATATGCAGAACCAAAAAAAAAAATGATACAAATGAACTTATTTACAAAACAGAAACAGACTCACAGACTTAGAGAATGATAACAGGAGGGAAAGGTGGTGGGGAGGGATAGATTGGGAGTTTGGGATTGACATGCACACAGTGCTGTATTTAAAATAGATAACAAGGACCTGTTGGAAAAAAAAGAAAAAATTTAAAAAACAATGAAAAAATCTGTCAAAAACTGTCAGAATTAACTTTTTCAAAACTATGAAAATTAACCAAATGCTTGCAGCAACATTTATTTTTAAAACTGCTGAATGTTGATATTAACAGTGAGCTTTATGGTATTTTAACTTGCTCTAGTTCTGTTCCCTTCTATCCAGCCCAGGAATAGACTTGTAAAATAACAAGTCAACCAAAAGGAAGTACCAAAAGGAAAAGCACAAAGCTTCAGCTTTTTCAAAACCTCATTCTGAAACAAAAATGAAATTATTATTTGTCCATTCCCTGGAAATACTCCACTTGAAAAGTCTTTCTTTTTAAACATGACTCAAACTCATGCAGTACTAAAGTTTCTTCTCAGTTCATTTTTTTAAAAAAAATTATAGGTAAGTATTTTAATGTTTCAGTTTCTGCAGATGAAGGATAAAATTTGGGCCAAATAATAGTCTGCTCAAAAAATCTGAAAAGGAAAAGCTGAGGAATAAGTTGTTACCCTAATAAAATAACGTAGACTAGGTATCTTAAACAACAGAAATTTTTGGTTTTTTTTCTCACAGTTCTAGAGGCTTGAAGTTTAAGATTCAGGTGCCAGCATGGTTGGTTTCTGTTGAGAGTGCTCTTCCTGGCTTGCAGAAAGCCACTTTCTCACTATGTCCTCATATGGAAAAGAGAGAGAGAGCGAGAGAGATCTTTATTTCTCTCTCTTATTTTTCTTAGAAGGCCACATTCTTACCAAATTAGGACCCCACCCTTATGACCTGATTTAACTTTACTTTCCAAAGAGCCTATCTCTAGATATAACCATATAGGGAGGTAGGGCTTCAACATATGAATTTTGGAGGAACACAGTTTAGTCCATATAAGATGTCATAGAGTCTTTGAAAAGCTCTGATGTATTGCTGGGAGTCTAGAATGCCATGCACATTTGTGGACCTGTGTAGATGCCTAGGAAAGACTTGAGAAGGCCCTAATATCTCACTTACAAATGATCTTGAAACTCTGCATAAGCAGAAATTAAAGGCCAAGACAGAGTGGTAAAAGCATGCCATGGCATGCACACAGACATCTCAATAAAATGGAGAGATTTATTAATTTCAGAAATTTAAGGAAATCTCTAACCACTAAGATAACCAAACAGAAACCTCAGTGGCCACAAATGACAAGGAATACATAGTTTACAGAATCAGTCCTGAAAAGTTAGGAAAGACAACAGCTACAATAAGCAGTGATGAAAACAAACCTTGGAGATAGGAGAGAATAAATAGAAACTCTCTCTGAAGAAGTCATGTTGAAATTGTTAGACAAAGAATTTAATCAGCTATTTAAAATATGGTTAAGGAGCTAAAGGGAACCATGTCTGAAGAACTAAAAGAAAGTATCAAAAATACAACAATTAAAATGAAAAATTCAGTATGATGATCAACAAGCAATAGACGAGAAGACAGGTCAATGGACAGCAGAGAATATCAATAAAGTCAAAAGTTGTTTCTTTGTAAAGATCAACAAAACTGGCCAACTATATCTAGACTGATCAAGAAAAAAATACAAAATTTTTAATTACTAAAATAAAAAATATAAGAGGGGGTATTACTACCCAATGTACAAATTAAAAAAAAAAAAAGAATTTAGGTGAACAAGGAACAGTAATATGCCAACAAATTAGATAACCTTATTAAAATGGACAAATTCCTAGAAAGACACAAACTACCAAAAATGACACAAGAAGAAACAGAAAATCTGAATAGGCTCATAACAAGTAAATAGCTTGCATTTACAAAAAATAAAAATTAAAAAAAAAGAATTCCCACAAAAAAAGCTCAAGTAGAAATGGCTTTGATTGTGAATTCTATTAAATATTTAAAGAAGAATTTGCATCAGTTCTTCACAAACTCTTAAAAAATAGAAGACGAGAGAATTCCGTACTCATCCTATGAGGCCAATGTTAGCATGATATCAAAACCTGGCAAAGGCATTAGAAGAAAAGAAGCTACAGAACAATATCACTTATGCATATAGACGCAAAACTTTTTGACAAAATACTAGCAGATTGATTCCAGCTGCATATTGAAAGGATTATATAGCGTATCCAAATGGGATTTATTCCAGAAATATAAGGTTGGTATAATATACAAAAATTAATCAATGTAATAAACTGTATTAATAAAATAAAGAACAAAAACAACTGAAGAAACTTAACCATCTCAATAGATGCAGAAAACTCATTTGACAAGACCAACATCCTTTCATCATAAAAACACTCAGCAAACTAGGAATAGAGGTTTAGTTCTGCTAAACGGTCAAATGCACCAATGATAAATCCACAGCTGACATTACACTTAATGATGAAAGAGTGAAAACTTTCTCCCTAAGATCAAGAACAACACAAGGATGCCTGCTCTTGTTATTTCTATTCAACATTGTATTGGTGGTTCTAGCCAATGCAATTAGGGAAGAAAATGAGATAAAAGGCATCTGGATGGAAAAGGAAGAAATAAATGATCTCTTTTCACAGATGTCATAATCTTATAGAGAAAATGCTAAGAAACACACACATACACATACAAACACACACACACACCATACAGTTAGAGACAATAAATGAAGACAGCTAGATTCCAGGCTATAAGATCAGTATATAAAGATGCATGGTATTTTACACACTCACAATGAACAACTGAAAGTGGAATTAAGAAAACAGCTTGAATAAAAATATTATCAAAGATGAAATACTTAGGAATGAATTTATCCAAAGTGCAAGATGTATGCAATGATATATACAGAAATTTGTTGAAATAAATTAAAGAAAACCTAAATAAATAGAATGACATCTGTGTTCATGGATTGGAAGACTTAATGCAATTAAGACGGAAATACTCTCCAAATTGATGTATAGATTCAACATAATCCCTATCAAAATGCCAATGAGGGACTTCCCTGGTGGCACAGACGTTAAGAATCTGCCTGCCAAGGCAGGGGACACGGGTTCAAGCCCTGGTCTGGGAAGATTCCAAATGCTGTGGAGCAACAAAGCCCTTGCACCACAACTACTGAGCCTGCTTTCTAGAGCCTGTGAGCCACAACTACTGAGCCTGCATGCCACAACTACTGAAGCCCAGGTGCCTAGAGGTCATGCTCCACAACAAGAGAAGCCTGCAACAAAGAGTAGCCCCCGCTTACTGCAACTAGAGCAAAGCCTGTGCACAGCAACAAAGACCCAATGCAGCCAATAAATAAATAAATTTATTTTTAGAAATGCCAATGACTTCTTTTTAAATAGACATGCTTATTCTAAAATTCATATGGATTAGTAAGTTTGCCAGAATAGCCAAAACAATCTTCAAAAAAAAGAATAGAGAGAACTCAGAATACTTAAAAATTTACCACATAGCCTTGATAATTAAGACATGTGGTATTAGCATAAGTATGGGCACACAGAACAATAGAATTGAATTGGGAATGTAGAAATAAATACATATTTATTGACATTTCATTTAAGAAAAGAGTGCCAAGAACATTCAAGGCAGGGAAGGAAAGCCTTTTCAACAAACGGTGCTAAAATCATTAGAAATCCACATGTAAAAGAATAAACTTGGATCCCTATTTCATGCAGAATGTACAAATTAACTTAAAGTAAAATAGTTTAAAAACAACTATAAAATTCATAGGAGAAAATATAGGTGTAAATCTTCATGACTTCAAAATAGCCAATGGTTTCTTAGATGTGACAGCAAAAGTACAAGCAAAAATAGAAAAAATAGACAAATTGAACTTATCAAAGTCAAAAACTTTTATATATCAAAGGGCAATATCAGGAAAGTGAAATGACAAACTACAGAATACAAAAAAGGTATATATAAATCATATATTTGATAAGAAATTAATGTCTGGTATGTGTAAGAATCTTTAAAATTCAACCATAAAAAGATAAAATAATCTAATTTAAAAATTGACAAAGTATTTGAAAAGACATTTCATCTATATCTATATCTATATCTATATATGGATGGTCAATAGGCACATGAAACAATGCTTGAAGTCATCAATCATCAGGGAAATGCAAATCAAAATCACAATGAGATACCAGTTAACACCTACTAAAATAGCTATAATCAATAAACAGAAGATAAAAAGTGTTGGTGAGGATGTGGAGAAATTGAAACACTTATATATTGCTGGTAGGAATGTAAAAAGATGCAACCTTTGTTGAAAACCATTTGGTAGTTCCTCAAATAGTTAAAAATAGAGTTACCACACAGATGTCATTCTCTAAATCACCATAAGTAGAACATCATGGTAGATCTTACTGGGAGTAAAGCAATCAAAAGGCATGACTATTGTCCTTCAGCTAAGTGCAATACAGTTTGTAGGAGAAACTTTCTAGATATCAAAGTGATATGATTTGGCTTTAATAATGCTATAATCCAAGTACAACATTCTAGAAGTGTATCTTTCCGTGTTACAGTGGATTACAATTAATGGGAGGTCTGTTTACTAATTCACTTGCGTTGAAATTGTTTTTGAGCAACTATTTTTTTTTTTTCAAATTGGAACAACCATATGAATTGTATATTCTATCTTAATAAGTACATCTATATTGTATTATATATATATTCTATTATTCATTTGGCAGAAGATGCATTTAAGACACAGAAATGCCAAGAAACAATCCTAATTTGCCAGATCTGATAAACAGTGAAACCATAATTTTAACTCAATTTTTAGAATTCCAAAATGTCTAGAATTCCAAAATTATGGTGTCACATGTCCTAACACAATATTGAGAGGTGATTTTTGAAATCTGTTGGATGCTAACCATTTTAATTTGTATTTTCTCTTAAAAAATATTGTGTCCGGATTCATGGAAACTGGGTTATATCTTCAAATTCTGGGTGCCCCGAATTTTTTTTTTTAAATAGAAAGTAAATAAATGCCTTTCTAGACTCATTTTGAAGATCTAATAAGTAAACTCTTTGTGAAACACAAAGTACATTGGTGTGATTTTTCTTTGTCTTTATCATTAAGGATACCACTGAGACCACAGGCTGAAGTCCTCAGACTAAAGACCAAACAGTAAATTTTAGGCCCTAAGCATCCTGTAAAAAAAAAAAAAAAAAAAATCTCTGTATGAATCATTATCAAGCAGACTTTGTCACACATTTGAAGTAGTATCACATTTTTAAAAATGTTATGCCATGTAAAATAGATAGCTAGTGGGAAGCAGCCGCATAGCACAGGGAGATCAGCTCGGTGCTTTGTGACCACCTAGAGGGGTGGGATAGGGAGGGTGGGAGGGAGAGAGACGCAAGAGGGAAGAGATATGGGAACATATGTATATATATAACTAATTCACTTTGTTACAAAGCAGAAACTAACACATCATTGTAAAGCAATTATGCTCCAATAAAAATGTTAAAAATAAATAAATAAATAAATAAAATGTTATGCCAACTGGTGATTGAGCATGTGATTGCACAAAGCCAGCTTGGTCACTGGATATTTTTGCTCCCTGAAATGACCTTTCTAATCTTTAGAGCAGAACTTTTGTCTCAGGGTGTGTTTAATAATATATTAAGCATTAAATATATGAGCATAGCATAAACACATTAGTATTTTTTTCAATACATGTTTTTTTTGCATCTTTAAAATATCACAAATAAGTCTGAGGAATTATCTGGCGTCTTGCTGTTTCTGTAGCTGGAAAACTTAGATTTTATTTATAACCCTGCTGAACTGTTCCGTTTTCAGAAATGTAGATACCATCCAAAATTTTTCTGATATCTTTGCTTTTAACCGTTGGGGTTTGCTGAATCAAAGCAGTTAAATTTGATAGAAGTTCAGTGTTGTTATCTTCAAGAATTAACTCATCTTAAAAAAAAAAAAAATCAACTCATCTTTTTGGGCATGAGATACTGAACAAGCAACTCCTGGCTTCATCCAAGTCCAGTAGATGTATTTTTTGCCAAAGAAATTTTGGATTTCAACAAGACACCCGTTCTCCCGAAGAACAACATTGATGGTGAAATCGGCATGCACAGACCTCATCTTAGAATAGACCAACACCCTTGGTCATGTTCTGTACATGACTACAGGTAGTGCAGATGGAAACGAGTTGCTTTCTATTTCCCCACCCTTTGTAACCTGGAGCCTCTTCTTTTTCTTTCCAAGGAGACTGAGTTCTACATTGATGTGACTGAAGTCCTTCCACAGGGTGCCTCTGAAACTGTGCATCCCTTCAGAGTGATGTTGACATCATCTGGAATGTGGACAGTCTTAATGCTGAGAACAGTCTTCATTCTTGCAAAAGATGCAACAAAGAATCACATTCATATTTTTTAACTGCCCTGAATTCCATATTCTTATGTACCTGTACTCATTTCCTTGTCAAAGAAATATAATTTATTTAATATATATAGTTTCTTGTTATTTTGCCATGTGTGTCTTTCCACACAGAAAATATTTTGTTACCTAATTTTTAATTGGTAGTATCTCAATAGCTACTTTCAAATACTTTCAGACTCTCTTAATTCTAGACTTGTAAGAGTTTCTTAAGCTGTTATAAATAGAAAAAAATATACAGCTGGATTTTAAATCTGAAGCTATCATAGCCCTATGGGTAGAGGCATAGTTAAAAGTGAGTGGCATGAAAAGTAACTTAAGTAGCATCATGAACTGTTCAAATTTAATAGGGGACAGATTCAAGAAGGATCTTTTTTTCCCTCAAATCATGCTCAATACATTAGGTGTTATTCACTAAAATCTCAATTAGATGCATAGACTGAGTACTGTGGGGCTGCCCTGATTAGTTGCATGTATGTCGATCACTGAGCATCGATCAATAAAGTAATCAAAGTTGAAATATATTCTGCTTACAGTTTCTTGTTTCCAGTATGCTAGGAAGTAACTGTAATCGCTATTCCCTTTAGCTCTGCCACTTGGAAGACTGACAGAGGAACAGCACTTCAGGAGGAAATGTTCTCCTCATTGGATAAATTGATGAGTGGGTACTTGAAACTTAGGGCTGTAAGATTGAGGAAATCTGATCAATCCTGTACCAATGATATATACGAATATTCAAAAGTTATGTTGTTGGCCTCTCCAAAGAATGTCAAAAAGTTTGCAGCTGGTCACTCAGATTGAAAAGGTATCATGAAATGGGGTTACTATACCCCAAATTCTTCATCTTAATTCAAACCAAGGTATAGAATTATTTGGTATCAGTATTTAAAATGGTCATAATGATTGTAGCAGGCAGTGGAATGCCACAATGATTTCCCACCTTCTGGTACCCAGGAATTTGTGAAATCTTTTCTTGACTATAAGGTGGGACCAGTGAGTTGATTCTAACCAATAGGATATAGCAAAGGCAAAAGAATGTCACACTTTTGATTAGGTTATTTTATACAGCAAAGGTGATGGGAAATCACCCCCATGATTATTTTATGAAGCAAACATACATGTTGTAAACTTCCTATTGAAAGGGTCACATGGCAAGGAATGGAGGGTAGCATAGAGGACCTGGCAGTTAGCAAAAATGTGGAGACCTGAGTCCAATAATTTCAAGCAGTTGAATTTTGCCAGCAGCCTGAGAGGACTACAAAGCAGGTCTCAATTTGAGCATCTAGATGAGCACTTAGCCCAGCTAACACTTTGATTGCAGCTTTGTGAGACCCTGAGCAGAGGAGTCAGATAAATTGTGCTTGGACCTCGACCCGTGGAAAACATGAAAAAATAAATGTGTGTTGTTTTAAGCCTCTAAGTTTGTTATATATTATTATTATATTTTTATTATTTATGACATTGAACACACATACAATAACAGAGGAATAATTTCCACTTATATTGTTGATGGCAAATATTTCTGATAAAATAGTGCTGTAACATCATTAGCAAGTATTTATGAATGGTAAATTTGCGGTATGAAATTTCTCCTTTAGATGAGTTATGTATTTAACTGAGAGGGCGTGCATTGCATAGTGCTTAAGAACATGAGTTCTACATTCCTGGGATCAAATCTCAGTTCTTCTACTTTCTAGCTGTGTTATCTTGAGCAATTCATGCAAGCTCTCTGAGCTTCAGTTATCTCATCTGAAAAAAAAAAGGATAATAATTGCATATATCTCACAGGCTTGCTATGAAGACTGAATGAGTAAAAATCATTCCATTTATATTTGTTAAATTATTGAAATAAAGATTTTGGTTTTATCCAGTATAACTATCCTGTAAAGAGTGTTATTTCTGTCAAAATAATTAATCTTCAAAAGTGAAATAAATAACTCTACCCATTGTACCTAGAATTAATGTCAGGAATAGTACAGGCTATGAAACAAGTGGACAAAAAAATTGCAGATGCCCAAAATTGAAAGAAAATGAATTCAATGACAGAGCAAAAAGAACATTGAGAAATAGTCACAGATTCATAGCAGATAATCTCAACAGATTACAGAAGTCAGAGAAAGAGAGAGCATGTAGAACTTGCTTTCAGAGAAAATTTACCTCTAGGTGGAACAAAGTTCTAATGATAAAAGTTTTGGTTAAAAACAGCTGTAAAAAAAAGGAAACTTTATTTAATAAGGATATGTAAACAGTAGCGAGAAGAACTAGTAAAGAAATCATTATGCTAATTGTAAATTTTAAGACAGGCTAAAGTCATTAAAACACACTAAGGAAAGAATGACAAAGAGTGGCTCACCCAGGAACATATTTCACAAAGGTAGAACAGAGACCATACTCACTTGTTCCTTGCTGGAAAATTACTATTAATTTCTATATGATGTCGCATCAGTGGTGTAAACTAAGTTTACCGATATTTTGTGTTTCTAGTTTTTATATAAATAGCAAATCTGTATATGAGTCCATCCAATATATAATCTGATTCCAGCAAATATGTTTTATTGGATTCTCAGTTAACTGATGCAATTTATCCTTGAAATCATGTTGTTCAATGGATTAGCCCATGGTTAATTTTCCTTAGACTTCTCTCTCAGGCATAAATATTTTAATTCAAGGTCCTTGTAGCCGAAGTGGGCAATGTATTCGAAACAGGCCATGGGCCCTTGCTTTAAATGGACATTGAGTTTAGTTACCTTTTCAATGATTACTTTTGATTTAATGACCTTTTCAATGATTACATTCAATAGGTAAAATGATTGAAAAATCAGGATCCTTTGAATCAAATTCTCTTTCTTTTTCTTTTGAGTACAGAGATAACTTTAGTTTTCTATTATAAAGATAAAACAGTTATAAAATAATCAACTTTTGATGAATACAATCTTCTGGTGAAAAATAAAAGTGAACTATAATCCATTTGATATTAATGAGGGGCAAAGTTAGATGATGAGCAGGAAAGGGGGTACTTACCATGATCCTAAAGAAGCTTCAGATTTTGAAATTTTTCAAGTCTGTATTGCTGTTATAAATCACAAAAATATAACTAAAAAATCTCAGTAAACATGACCTTTTTTAAAAGGATTTGTAAATATCACTGTATTTTTCTCTGTCACTCTTCTCTAATTTAGAAAGATAAATAGAATATTAAATATTGTTCTGGTGTTGAATCAAGTAGTCATTAGTATTTAAAGTCCTAATAGTTTTTCCCCTTAAATACCCAGAACTCTCCAATAATTTTAGATATCTATCAATTAAATACTTCCTAATGTATTAACATTATTTTTTTAATTTGTATAATGAAATATTTATTTTGAATGTTTAATGTGTCTATATATAAAACATGATATATTCTATTGGCTTAATTATCTATGTGAGACGTCAGAAACAATTTTGTGAAGTACAGAATGATAAGCAACATTGTATATATATATGTATGCATATGTAGGTTTAAATGTTTCTGTTCATACTTCTCTTTTCTGTTATTTATATTTACCCTGCTATACAAATGTATCTCAATTGATGTTATTATTCCAATCTGAAATGGGGGCAATTCATGTAATATATGCTATTATGACACAATACTATATAATAGACACAAAAACTACATTTCCAGATAAGCATTTCTCATAACATTATAGACATAGATGCATAGATAGATGATAGATTTATAGATAGCTAGATTTATAGATAGATTTATAGCTAGATAGATAGATAGTGGTAGACAGATGGATAGATATCCATTGGTAGTAGATGATAGATTTATAGATAGCTAGATAGGTTTATATATAGCTAACTAGCTAGATAGTGGTAGACAGATGGATAGCTATCCATTGGTAGTAAATTATTCTAGTGTTCTGTAAGTAGTCACATAATTAAAGAAATAATATAGCTCTAAAAATAATTCCAAAGAGAAGTGATAAAATATTTTGAAAAAAAAAAAGTGTTACCAGGGAGATAAATGTGTAAACAGAGGAGGAAATAGTTAGATTCAACAAACTATTGCTCATTTGTTGAACATTTATTATATGTCAATATTTCTTTTAGGGAATTGTATTAGGTATTGGGGATTTTACTACTGTATATTTAGAAGCATAATTTTCTACTTGTTTTTTAAATGTAGTCCCATTAATTTATGGACATACTGAATAGTAGGTAGATTAAAAATGCTAAACCTAGTTAATTCCTTACTATTTATACCAGAAATCCTATCAAGTGATGACATTGTGCTATTCAACGTGTGAGAGAAATGTTTCTTATCCCATGGAGCATGAAATCTAACAGGTAATATTCTTCTGAATGTTAAATCATGTATTCATTTATTTATTCATTTAAAAAATACCTATAAATAATTGAAGCAGAGAACCTTTTAATTCTGATATATCTTAAAGGACATGAAAATATTTTCAACATGGTCACTTATGACCAATCCTCACACTTGAAATAGGAAATGTGGGCAACTGTGGTGATATACACATATAGATGGATGGATAGATACAGAAATGTTATTAAGATTTTTTTTTTACTATTCTTGAAGGTCTGTATTTTCTGAGGTACATTTATGGTATTGTATGCACAATTAAATGATGCTTCAATAACAGGAAAAGGGGATGTTAATTGAGGAAGACAGTATCAGGTTGTTGCTCATCTATTTACATGAAGACAAGGTAGAAGGTAATGTTTAATCTATGTGTGGTGATCTATTTACCACAAAAATTTGACTATGACTTCATAGGGAAAAATGAGATAGAAAATACATGTTAAATTGTGCATATTAAATTTGAGAGGACAAAAGGTGATTTGCTTGAGGTGTGACGTTAACATAAATCCCAGGCCATGGGCTGATGACCCCTGTACCAGATCAAGAATAATGACAGCAAGCAGCAGCATGGCCAGCAGAGCCAGCACCTTGGTGCTCCTCACACTGAAGTAGCGTTGCTCTCCCCCTTGCCCAGAAGGTCATGGAGATAAAGAAGACAGGAAAAAGGACAGAATAGGACCAGCCAGCACAATAGCAGGAGCACAGTTTTCAGCTGACAGAGTGTTGGTGCTCCAGCTGGGTGTCAGGCCTGAGCCTCTGAGTGGGAGAACTGAGTTCAGGACATTGGACCACCAGAGACCTCCCAGCCCCAGGTAATATCAATCAACGAGAGCTCTCCCAGAGATCTCCATTTCAATGTTAAGACCTAGCTCCACTCAATGAACAGCAAGGTCCAGTGCTGAATACCCCATGCCAAAAATATTGCAAAACAGGAACACAACCCCACCCATTAGCAGAGAAGCTACCTAAAATCATAATAAGTTCACAGACACCACTAAACAAACGACAAGATATGGTCCTGCACATGAGAAAGACAAGATCCAGCCTCATCCACAAGAACACAGGCACCAGTACCTTCCACCAGGGAGCTTACACAACCCACTGAACCAACCTTACCCACTGGGGGCAGACACTAAAAACAATGGGAACTACGAACCTGCAGCCTGTGAAAAGGAGACTGCAAACACAGTAAGTTAAGCAAAATGAGAAGACAGAGAAATACACAGAAGATAAAGGAGCAAAGTAAAAACTCACCAAAACAAACAAATGAAGAGGAAATAGGCAGTCTACCTGAAAAAGAATTCAGAGTAATGATAGTAAAGATGATCCAAAAACTTGGAAATAGAATGGAGAAAATACAAGAAACGTTTAACAAGGACCTAGAAAAACTAAAGAGCAAACAAACAATGATGAACAATGCAATAAATGAAACTAAAGATTCTCTAGAAGGAATCAATAGCAGAATAACTGAGGCAGAAGAATGAATAAGTGACCTGGAAGATAAATAGTGGAAATAACTACCACAGATCAGAATAAAGAAAAAAGAATGAAAAGAATTGAAGACAGTCTCAGAGACCTCTGGGACAATATTAAATGCATGAACATTCAAATTATAGGGGTCCCAGAAGAAGAAGAGGAAAAAAAAGGGACTGAGAAAATATTTGAAGAGATTATAGTTGAAAACTTCCCTAATATGGGAAAGGAAATAGTCAATCAAGTCCAGGAAGTGCAGAGAGTCCCGTACAGGATAAAACCAAGGAGAAACACACCAAGACACATCTTAATCAAACTATCAAAAATTAAATACAAAGAGAAAAGATTAAAAGCAGCAAGGGAAAAGCAACAAATAACATACAAGGGAATCCCCATAAGGTTACCAGCTGATCTTTCAGCAGAAACTCTGCAAGCCAGAAGGGAATGGCAGGACATATTTAAAGTGATGAAAGGGAAAAACCTTCAACCAAGATTACTCTACCCAGCTAGGATCTCATTCAGTTTGATGGAGAAATTAAAAACTTTACAGACAAGCAAAAGCTAAGAGAATTCAGCACCACCAAACAAGCTTCAAAACAAATACTAAAGGAACTTCTCTAGGCAGGAAACACAAGAGAAAGAAAAGGCCTACAATAACAAACCCAAAACAATTAAGAAAATGGTAATAGGAACATACATATCGATAATTACCTTAAATGTAAATGGTTTAAGTGCTCCAACCAAAAGACATAGATTGGCTGAATGGATACAAAAACAAGACCTGTATATATGCTGTCTACAAGTGACCCACTTCAGACTTAGGGACACATACAGACTGAAAGTGAGAGAATGGAAAAAGATATTAGTTGCAAATGGAAATCAAAAGAAAGCTGGAATAGCAATTGTCATATCAGACAAAATAGACTTTAAAACAAAGACTATTACAAGAGACAAAGAGGACACTACATAATGATCAAGGGATCAATCCAAGAAGAAGATATAAAAATTGTAAATATTTATGCACCCAACATAGGAGCACCTCAATACATAAGGCAAATGCTAACAGCCATAAAAGGGGAAGTTGACAGTAATACAATAATAGTAGGGGGGCTTCCCTGGTGGTGCAGTGATTAAGAATCCACCTGCCAATACAGAGGACACGGGTTCGAGCCCTGGTCCCACATGCCACGGACCAAGCAAGCCTGTGAGCCACAACTACTGAGCCTGCACTCTAGAGCCCTCAAGCCACAACTACTGAACCTGTGTGCCACAACTACTAAAGCCCATGTGTCTAGAGCCCCTGATCCACAACAAGAGAAGTCACAGCAATGAGAAGCCTGTGCACCTCAACGAAGAGTAGTCCCTACTTGCTGCAACTAGAGAAAACCTGTGTGCAGCAACGAAGACCCAACACAGCCTAAAATAAATAAATAAAAAAATAATAATAATAGTAGGGGACTTTAACACCCCACTTTCACCAATGGACAGATCATCCAAAATGAAAAACAACAAGGAAACACACCTTTAAATGACACATTAAACAAGATGGACTTAATTGATATTTATAGAACATTCCATCCAAAAACAACAGAATGCACTTTCTTCTCAAGTGTCATGGAACATTCTCTAGGATAGGTCATATCTTGGGTCAAAAATCAAGCCTTGGTAAATTTAAGAAAATTGAAATCATATCAAGTATCTATTCTGAACACAACCCTATGACACTAGATATCAATTACAGGAAAAAAAAAACCTGTAAAATATATAAACACATGGAGGCTAAACAATACACTACTAAATAACCAAGAGATCACTGAAGAAATCAAAGAGGAAATCAAAAAATACCTAAAAACAAATGACAATCAAAACATGATGACCCAAAACCTATGGGATGCAGCAAAATCAGTTCTAAGAGGGAAGTTAGTAGCAATAAAATCCTACCACAAGAAACAAGAAAAACCTCAATTAAACAACCTAACCTTACACTTAAAGCAATTAGAAAAAGAAGAATTAAAAAAAACACCAAAGTTTGCAGAAGGAAAGAAATCATAAATCTCAGAACAGAAATAAATGAAAAAGAAATTAAGGAAACAATAGGAAAGATCAATAAAACTAAAAGCTGGTTCTTTGAGAAGATAAACAAAATTGATAAACCATTAGCCAGACTCATCAAAAAAAAAAGGGAAAAGACTCAAATCAACAGAATTAGACATGAAAAATGAGAAGTAACAACTGACCCTGAAGAAATACAAAGGATCAAGAGAGATTACTACAAGCAACTATATGCCAATAGAGTGGACAACCTGAAAGAAAAGGACAAATTCTTAGAAAAGCACAACCTTCTGAGACTGAACCAGGAAGAAATAGAAAATATAAACAGACCAATCACAAGCACTGAAATTGAAACTGTGATTAAAAATCTTCCAACACACAAAAGCCCAGGACCAGATGGCTTCATAGGTGAATTTTATCAAACATATAGAGAAGAGCTAACACCTATCCTTCTCAAACTCTTCCAAAAAATAGCAGAGGGAGGAACACTCCCAAACACATTCTACAAGGCCACCATCACCCTGATACCAAACCAGACAAAGATGTCACAAAGAAAGATAACTACAGGCCAATATCACTGATGAACATAGATGCAAAAATACTCAACAAAATACTAGCAAACAAAATCCAACAGCACATTAAAAGGATCATAGGCCATGATCAAGTGGGATTTATGCCAGGAATGCAAGGATTCTCCAGTATATGCAAACCAACCAATGTGATAAGCCATATTAACAAATTGAAGGAGAAAAAGCATATGATAATCTCTTTAGCTGCAGAAAAAGATTTCAACAAAATTCAACACCCTTTTATGATAAAAACCCTCTAGAAAGTAGGCATAGAGGAAACTTACTTTAACATAATAAAGGCCGTATATGACAAACCCACAGGCAACATCGTTCTCAATGGTGAAAAAATGAAACCATTTCCACTAAGATCAGGAACAGGACCAGGTTGCCCACTCTCACAACTATTATTCCACATAGTTTTGGAAGTTTTAGCCAAACCAATCAGAGAAGAAAAAGAAATAAAAGGAATCCAAATTGGAAAAGAAGAAGTAAAATTGTCACTGTTTGCAGATGACATGATACTATACATAGAGAATCCTAAAGATGCTACCAGAAAACTACTAGAGCTAATCAATGAATTTGGTAAAGTAGCAGGATACAAAATTAATGTCAGAATTCTCTTGCATTCCTATACACTAATGATGAAAAATCTGAAAGAGAAATTAAGGAAATATTCCCATTTACCATTGCAAAAAAAATAATAAAGTACCTAGGAATAAACCTACCTAAGGAGACAAAAGACCTGTCTGCAGAAAACTATAAGACACTCATGAAAGAAACTAAAGATGATACAAACAGATGGAGAGATATACCATGTTCTTGGATTGGAAGAATGAACATTGTGAAAATGACTCTACTACCCAAACCAATCTACAGATTCAATGCAATCCCTATCAAACTACCAATGGCATTTTTCACAGAACTAGAACAAAAAATTTCACAATTTGCATGGAAGTACAGAAGACCCCGAATAGCCAAAGCAATCTTGAGAAAGAAAAACAGAGCTGGAGGAATCAGGCTCCCTGACTTCAGACTATACTACAAAGCTACAGTAATCAAGACAATATGATACTGGCACAAAAACAGAAACATAGATCAATGGAACAGGATAGAAAGCCCAGAGATAAACCCACGCACCTGTGGTCAACTAATCTATGACAAAAGAAGCAAGGATACACAATGGAGAAAAGACAGTCTCTTCAATAAGTGGTGCTGGGAAAACTGGACAACTACACATAAAAGAATGAAATTAGAACACTCTATAACACCATACACAGTAAACTCCATATGGATTAAAGTCCTAATGTAAGGTCAGGCGCATAAAACTCTTAGAGGAAAACATAGGCAGAACACTCTATGACATAAATCACAGTAAGATCCTATTTGACCCACCTCCTAGAGAAATGGAAATAAAAACAAAAATAAACAAATGGGATCTAATGAAACATAAAAGTTTTTGCACAGCATAGAAACCATAAACAAGATGAAAAGACAACCCTCATAATGGGAGAAAATATTTGCAAATGAAGCAACTGACAAAGGATTAATCTCCAAAATATACAAGCAGCTCATGCAGCTCAATATCAAAAAAAACAAACAACCCAATCCAAAAATGGGCAGAAGACCTAAATAGACATTTCTCAAAAGAAGATATACGGATTGCCAACAAACACATGAAAGAATGCTCAACATCACTAATCTTTAGAGAAATGCAAATCAAAACTACAATGAGGTATCACCTCACACCGATCAGAATGTCCATCATCAAGAAATCTACAAACAGTAAATGCTAGAGAGGGTGTGGAGAAAAGGGAACCCTCTTGCACTGTTGGTGGGAATGTAAATTGATACAGCCCCTATGGAGAACAGTATGGAGGTTCCTTAAAAAACTAAAAATAGAACTACCATACGACCCAGCAATCCCACTCCTGGGCATATACCCTGAGAAAACCATAATTCAAAAAGAGTCATGTACCACAATGTTCACTGCAGCACTATTTACAATAGCCAGGACATGGAAGCAAACTAAGTGTACATCAACAGATGAATGAATAAAGAAGTTGTTGCACATATATACAATGGAATATTACTAAGCCATAAAAAGAAACGAAACAGTTATTTGCAGTGAGGTGGTTGGACCTAGAGTCTGTCATATAGAATGAAGTAAGTCAGAAAGTGAAAAACAAATACTATATGCTAATACATATATATGGAAGCTAAAAAAAAAAAAAGTGAAGAACCTAGGGGTAGGACAGGAATAAAGATGCAGACGTAGAGAATGCACTTGAGTACACGGGCATGGGAAATGGTAAGCTGGGACAAAGTGAAAGACTTTCATCGATATATATACACTACCAAATGTAAAATAGATAGCTAGTGGGAAGCAGCTGCATAGCACAGGGAGATCAGCTCAGTGCTTTGTGACCACCTAGGGGGGTGGGATAAGGAGGGTGGGAGGGAGATGCAAGAGGGAGGGGATATGGGGATATATGTATACTTATAGTTGATTCACTTCGTTATACAGCAGAAACTAACACAACAATGTAAATCAATTATACTCCAATAAAGATGTTAAAAAAAAATGGAAAAAAGAAAAATAGAAAAAGAATAATGACAAATCAATTAGCTATGTGTACATGTTAGTAAATAATGCTGAAAATAAAAAATAACATAATTAATTTAGTTTCCTGAAGTTTTAAAGAAAATTAATTTTTCTATAAGTAAACCATTTGTAACTAAGGCAAATCTTTTGTCTACTAATCTGTTCATTTATTAAACAAATGTTTTTATGTAAGGAGAAATTTTGAGTGTATTAACTCTGTATAAATATGGCCAGTCAATTATTTAATTTTTCAGTTTAATAGATACATTTTTAACATTTAAATGATTGATTCTTAGAAAACTGATTAAATGCATGTCCAACTATGTAAAGAGTTCATTAAAAATGCATTATATATTGAGTTGATACTATTTATTGATTAATTTTTTTTGATAAAATAATAGTAGTAGTAAGAGAATTATTGTTGTGTATATTAGTAGGTGTCACTCTTTTTCTTGCCACCTCATCCAATTGGTTTAAAAAGTTTTACTTTTGTATATAAGTTCATATATAAGTGTTTTTACCATCATTTATGTTTTAATTACATGTGTTTATATAGTCAGTTATTAATACCTAGGAATAAACCTACCTAAGGAGGCAAAAGACCTGTACTCAGAAAACTATAAAACACTGATGAAAGAAATCAAAGTTGACATAAACAGGGGGAGAAATATACCATGTTCTTGGATTGGAAGAATCAACATTTTGAAAATGACTATACTACCCAAAGCAATCTACAGATTCAATGCAATCCCTATCAAACTATCAATGACATTCTTCACAGAATTAGAACAAAAAATTTTACAATTTGTATGGAAACACAAAAGACTCTGAATAGCCAAAGCAATATTGAGAAAGAAAAATGGAGCTGGAGGAATCAGACTCCCCAGCTTCAAACTATACTACAAAACTATAGTAATCAAGTATTGGCACAAAAACAGAAATATAGATCAAAGGTACAGGATAGAAAGCCCAGGGATAAACCCACACACATGTGGTGACCTAATTTATGACAAAAGCAGTAAGAGCATACAATGGAGAAAAGACAGCCTCTTCAAAAACTGGTGCTGGGAAAATTGGATAGCTACATATAATAGAATGAAATTAGAACACTCCATAACACTATATACAAAAATAAACTCCAAATTGGTTAAAGACCTAAGTGTAAGGCTGGACACTATAAAACTCTTAGGGGAAAACAAAGGAAAAACACTCTTTCACATAAACCACAGCAAGATCTTTTTTGACCTACCTCTTAGAGTAATGAAAATAAAAACAAA
This sequence comes from Balaenoptera musculus, assembly GCF_009873245.2. Classification (NCBI taxonomy): domain Eukaryota; kingdom Metazoa; phylum Chordata; class Mammalia; order Artiodactyla; family Balaenopteridae; genus Balaenoptera; species Balaenoptera musculus. Next base: position 156,164,019 of record NC_045786.1, read on the forward strand.
AATACACAAATGGGCCCTAATGAAACTTAAAAGCTTTTGCACAGCAAAGGAAACCATAAACAAAATGAAAAGACAACCCTCAGAATGGGAGAAAATATTTGCAAACAAATCAAAGGACAAAGGATTAATCTCCAAAATTTACAAGCAGCTCATGCAGCTCAATATCAAAAACACAAACAACCCAATTAAAAAATGGGCAGGAGACCTAAATAGACATTTCACCAAAGAAGACATACAGATGGCCAAGAGGCACATGAAAAGATGCTCAACATCACTAATTATTAGAGAAATGTAAATCAAAACTACTGTAATGTATCACCTCACACTGGTCAGAATGGCCATCATCAAAAAATCTACAAACATAAATGCTGGAGAGGGTGTGGAGAAAAGGGAACCTTCTTGCCCTGTTGGTGGGAATGTAAATTGATACAGCCACTATGGAGGTCAGTATGGAGGTTCCTTAAAAAACTAAAAATAGAACTACCATAAGACCCAGCAATCCCACTACTGGGCATATATGCTGAGAAAAACATAATTCAAAAGGACACATGTACCCCAATGTTCATTGCAGCACTATTTACAATAGCCAGGACATGGAAACCTAAATGTCTAACAATAGATGAATGGATAAAGAAGATGTGGTACACATATACAATGGAATATTACTCAGCCATAAAAAGAAACAAAATTAGGTCATTTCTAGAGATGTGGATCGACCTAGAGTCTGTTATACAGAGTGAAGTAAGCCAGAAAGAGAAAAACAAAAATCGTATATTAACGCATATATGTGGAATTTACAAAAATAGAACAGATGAACATATTTGTAGGGCAGGAATAGAGATGTAGACATAGAGAACGGACATATGGACATGGGGGGAAGGGGAGGGTTGTTTGCAAGAAACTGAAATTATAGCATTAGAAATTAGGTTTGACATAAATACACTACCATGTGTAAAATAGATAACTAGTGGGAACCTGCTGTATAGCACAGGGAGCTCAGCTTCATGCTCTGTGATGACCTAGATGGATGGGATGGAGGTTTGGGAGGGAGGTCCTAGAGGGAGGGGATATAGGTATACATATAGCTGACTCATTTCATTGTACAGCAGAAACTAACACAACATTGTAAAGCAATTTACTCCAATTAAAAAAAAAAACACATGTAAATGTAAATATATAAATTAATATATCTGTATGCATATACAATTGTTTATTCACATTCTTATATAAGTAGCATATTTGTGTATGTGTGTCATTGCAGAAACGACACAAATTAGCAATTATAAGACCAATTTTATTTGAAATCATGATGGTTTTATTTGTATTGATTACAAGGTGTCTGCAACAATTGCTAACAAGAGCAAATCCATAGAAGTTGTGAGAATATCAATATGCTTCTAAGTCACAAATAATGAAGATGTATATCCAAGGTACTTTGAGTTTCTGAAAATTATTCCTTAGCTCTCAGAGTGAATAGAACTATAGTAAAATCATTTTTGGTTGATTAGATAGAAATGACAATATCAAGTGAAAAGAGAATATAGTAAATTGTCAGATTCATTTTAATGCACATGGTATTTTACAATGATATAAATACACAGTATCTTGCAATTATATATGTTGCAAGTCATGGTAATTTTTCCTGCACTCTTTTTTCTTTCCTAAATTGCCATGTAGTTGAGCTGTCAATAAGATATTCTCAGAATAAGTAAAATGGAAACTTAAGAAAATACTTAGATAACTCAAGCAATGACAATATGAAAAGTTATTTCAAGAAGGAGAGGTAGGAAGGTTGATGTGTTCAGACTCACAGACTCCTCAGTTTGATAACTTTATTTCATGACTTAGGAATTAGTAACTACAGGCAATGAAGTTTATGAATAGAAAAAGATTGAGAGAGATGACATTATATTATTCCTCCAATTATGGTGGTATCTCTGATTTTAAAATATCTTGTTAAAAGGTGTATAACAGTAACCATTTTAGTTATTAATCTCCTGTTATTTCTTACCTCTGATTTTATTATAATGAATATGTTTAATGTTGATATTTATGCAGTTATAAGAGTTAATACTCTTAAGAAGATTAAACAAACTCTTCTGAGACATACTATTAATGTGAGAACATGTTAAAATATAATATTCAGGCATATAAACCATATATTTTCACTCTTCCACCCAGTTCTACAAAACTGACATTTATAATTCAGGACATTCTCAAGGAGTAATTAGGTAATGTTTTAATTTTACCAGAACTCGGATTCATCTTCTAGAAACATAATTTTGAAATGTCTTGTTGTAGAAATTTATGTTAAATTGCCATCAGGAAACCACTTTGGACTATTAGAAACTCTGTTCTCATCTAAATTACCCCTGCCTCTCTTATTTTTTTGTTGAAGGATCCCATTAGTATAAAATCCTTTATAGGAAACTAGACATGAATAAAGAATTGTTGTCTTTATTCTGTATTTGCTCCCTTTTACAGGTGATATAATTGCTTACAAACTGAGTTTTAAATCAGATTATCTTAAGGCAAAGTGCTGAATGTACATAGGTTGTCTCTGTTTAGACATTTACTGAATCCATTACCTAAGGGGATGCAGGAAATAGGCAGTGAATATTGGGCCTCATTTAACAGTGCAGATTCAGAATAGGCCTATTTGAGATGCTGTGTATAGAGAATATATAAAGAAATTTTATATTTGCAATATTTGGGGGAAAAAAATGTTCTGTGCTCAAACTTTCTGTGCTGAATTGAAAGTAAATGGGGAATGAGAAGGAGCTAACATTTGTTAGACCCTGCTATGAGCCAGATCATGGAAAAAAAAAGAAAAAAGGAGGTAATATATAAGCCATATTGAATCCCTTTTACTTTGGTGAGCTTTCATTGAAATTTCAGGGTTTTTTTGCAAATATTGATTTATTTTAAATTATTTATCCCTAAGTGTGTTACTAAGGAATTGTAGTAAGTGCCTTTTCCCCCACAGAAGTTCTGTTATGCCAGGAGCTAAAAATTTAGCTTGATTAGCTAAATTATCTTTCTTTGTTCAACTGGTGATAATTGTGTCTGAAATTTAGAGAGAATTTAATATATTTTATTCATAATATTCTTTGCTATGCAAGCTGTCCATTTTTTGAGACCTACAAGCACTTTCTGTGTTCCTTGTTTTTATGTGCATAATGTACAACCTGTGACCAGGAGTAATCTTAAGAAATAGATGAATCCTTTGATTGCTTTTCTCAGGATCAGCAGTTCATGACATTATGACTATGTACAACTCTATCATGAAGAAAGATTATTTAGTAAATACTTTAGCATGCTTAAATGCCCTCTCCTATGTCAGAACATTCAATTCTTTGGTAGTGATTATGGCAGCTTAAATTTCCTGCCAGGTCCTTCAGGATGCTCTTAGATTAACAACAAGAGGACCTATACCAAGATCCAAAAGGCAATGAGGATTTCAGTTCCTTGTATGTTTCATGAATGTTTTCAAATTAAGTTTCTTGTTCCATGGTGAATGTCCAAGAATTTAGGTCTCTTCCATGTGACTGAAAACCATCGAACATATTTTATAAGAAGACTATTAACTCTATATGTAAAACTCTGTTGCCCACACATGCACTGATTTTCTTTAGGACAAAGAGTAATATCTGATTGGAGGCCATTGATAACTGAGTAAGAACATCGTCCTCCTTTTCTCTGGGATCTCAAGCATGAAACTGGCAATTCATCCAACAATAACAAATATCAGCACAGTAAACTCTTGTGCCATGAACAAGGCTGTCTTAGATACATGAATAGACAAATTTTGGGGTTTTGTTAGCTAGTTATGTTACCCTGTATGTTTCCCAATCCTGCTTTAATTTCCAGGAGACATTTAGCAAACTAAGAGCCACCCTGCTGTTAATACTTATTTCTTATGTACCTTGTTGATTGTCTAAGATCTGTTTTTATTTTTAATTATTCTGTTTTGCTTTATATTTGTTTGTTAGGCCACTTCAAATCCTCTTGGGTGTAGACTTTTCTGAAGTAAATTATTAATGTACTATCTCTGAAACACTCAAGGTAATAATACACTCAAGGTTGAAAGAAAATAAGCCTACTGAGAAGAGCTCTTTTCTCCATATCTTTAAAAATGGACTTATTAATCACTGTAAGAATGAAAATCATAAGGGAGGAAAGAGTGGTTTAGAAACTGAGATGGAAGATGACAGGAAATCATTAGAAAAATCAATATGTTTAAATGATGAAAGATCAAAACATCATACTTCTGAGAAATGTACAAATATCAAATAGGGTAGTTTATTTTTCAAAAAGCAGTATTATTCTACTCTAGGGGAAAACAGGGGATCAGGGTATAAAGCATGATAATAGGGGACCTAAAATAAAATTTAAAGTTTTTCAGAGTGTGAAAATGATGCTGAGTTCCAGGAAAGAAGGAGTATTGTGATGGATTATAGCATTCCATTTGAGAGTTTTGCTGATAGCAGTTCATTATAAAATCTGTATGTGTATGTGTTTAGGCATATGTGGTGAGTGTTTATACATGTGCTCATGCAGGAGAGAGAGTTGAAAAGACTTAATTATTAGGTTGTGGGTCTACACAACCTTGCTGTTTTTTAAAATAAATTTCAACATACATATATTCTAAACCAGCAATTCCAATTCCAGGCACTTCTCCAAGAGGAATTAACAGAGCTTTCCACAGAGAGATTTGTACAGTAATCTTCATAATAATGTTACTTACAATAATCTTAAACTAGAAATAACCAACTATCCACCAACACAAAAATAGATAAGCAAATCGTGGTATTCATTAGCAATTAAAATTCATTAATTTAGTATACTTTAAATTTGTGTATTTTACACTATGTAAGATTTACCTGAAAAAAGAACTTTAAACAAATATTAAATTCTGATTAATAATATGACTCCTGAGACATTTTGAAGTGGGATATGCAGTTGTCTGAAACTTAATAAGGCATATTGATAGGTGGCTAGAGAGAAGGATATGTATACAATACAACAAATTCGACAAAATGTTAATAATTATATAATTTTAGCTACTGGAATATGTCTATTCACTGTACAATCTTATATATGTTTAAAATATTAATGATAAAATGTTGGGGATAGATTAAAAGAAACTAATACCACAAAAAGAATGATTGTTTGCTATTATGTTTACCTCTATATTTATATCTATATCCATATGTATTCAATACATATAACAGCAGGAAGGAATTGTAAAAACATTAAGTGAAAGAAATTGGACCAAAAAACTATATACTCTATGATACCATTATTATGACCATCAAGAATGGGCAAAAGTAATACATTATAATATAAATGAGAAAATTGTTGCCTATGGATGTGGTGATGGCCTGAAAGAAGCAAGAGGGACCTTCGGAGGTGCTGGAAATGCTCTATATCTTGATCGAGGTGGTGGTTAAATGAGTGTATACACGAGCCAAATCCATCACTGGTAAAATTAAGATTTTACCTAAAAGAAAAAAATTGAAATAAAAACATTTTAAGATTTTTTAAAATGCTGAGATGACTCATGTATGATATAATTTTAATAAAGGAAATACTAAAGAATGTTCTTTATCAGAAGAATAACTGCAGGTAGAAGCATGAAGAAACAGGAAGGAATAAGGAGCAACATAAAAGGTAAGTGTATAGGCAAATCTAGATATAAAACAATTTTAATTGTTTTATTGTGTTTAAAATGTGTATCAAATAAAATTAAATGATTAAGGTAGCAAACAGAGAAGGAATAGATACGCTGAGTTAAGTTTCTCTAAGGTCACTGAGTCATGAGAAAATTGCAGAAGTCCTAACTTATGTAACTTTTATACATCAAAATTTTAGATTGTAATGTCTATAAGAACCATAACAATAATAATAAAAGATATGAAACTAGCAAGTCATAAGAAAAAATTGTTTTACAAATAAATAGACAAGAATTAAGATATAAAGGTAATAAAAAATGATATATAGGCATTTAAGTATTTAGGGTTGAAGTGCATGGTAGTATACAACATTCTTTGATATGCCTACAAAATGAAATAAATTGATGGCTAGAATGATAAATGAAAAGATGTATAAATATGTAATAAGCTAAGTTTTGCAACATGAGAGAAAGTTAGATGCTACACTTAAGCATAAATATGTCAATAATTACATAAAATTGTTTTAAATAATTAATTAAAAGGCAAATATTGTCAAACTGAGCTTGAAAGGGAATAAAACAAAAAACAATTCTGCTTACAACTTGCTTTAAATATGAAGATACAGAAGAAAAATAAAAAAGCAAAGGAACTGAACAATGTTAACCAAAAGAAAACTCATGTGGCTCTACTATTATCAGACAAGTAGAATTTAAGGTAACACTACTAAGGTGAAGAGATATATCTCAAAATGATATAAGGGTTATTGACTAACATATGTAAAATTTTAGATCTGTATGTTCCTAATAACATAATGTCAAAATATATAAACCAAATGGGCAGAAGCCAAAAGGGGAACTATTCAAATTCACAATGATATTGGAAGATTTTAACCTATTTCTCTTAGTCACAGGCAGAATAAGCAAACAACAAATCTGTAAGGGTAAGAAAAGTTTCATTATGAATGACAATTATGATCAGATTTTTATATCTGGAACATAGTACCAACAACTGAAGCATACTAATTCATTTTAAGGGCACATGGAACATTAACAAAAATAAAAATATGTTAGGAAATGAAGCGAGTATATTATCTTACTAATGTGAATTTAAGATAGACAACAATTAAAAAAATATAATTAGAAAATACCAAATATCTGGATATCAAGTAGAATACTTCTACATTGCCAAGGACTTAAACACATACAAAATGAAAATTATAGAATGTTTTGAACTCAGCAAAACTTGAAAATATGGATTTATAAACTTCTGAAGCAAGAATGTTTATATTCAACTTGGAGAGAGTCAGTACTCTTCGGTTGTGGTGTCTTTCTGTTCTCCAGCTCCTGATCTGTTGTATTGGCCAACACCTTGTCAAGAAATGATTAATCTGGAACTCTGGTTATCTATTTTATCTCTTTTCTCTCCCATTCCACCCTCTCCTCTAAGAAGTATCTTTCCCTATGCTTAGAACAATGTGCACCACATCATTTCATAGCTAATAATCCATAGATGCTCAATTCTCATAGAAACTCATTATATCCATTTTCTTGCTGTGAAAGTTGGATCAATATTGGCTAAAATATACACACAAGAAGTTAGATGATCCAGAATATATATGTGAGCTCCATCATCATCATCATCACAACAAACACTTTCATAGTTCTGTACATAAACTCAGCCTTAAAACAAGTATGTTAAATGGGTACTATTTTATACCCCACTTATACATGAGAACCCTCAGGCAGGAAATGTTAAGTAAGTTTTTCTGGTAATAGAGCTAATAATGCTGACTTAATTTGAACGAAGGTACCCTAGCTCAAAAATATGCTCTTAGCTATTATGCTATGCTGCTTCTTATAAATATAGCACATGCAAATATACCCAAATATAGGCATTTTTTTTTCATCAACTGCCACCTAACTTTTTGTAATTAGGTTCTCTGAGTTAATCTAATGTATCCTAATTTTAGAGTTTACTAATCAATAAAACTTTGACTTTATTGCACTAGTTTTTTTTTTTTTAATTAGAGAACAATAACCTACAAATTGATTAAATATTTGCTGAATAGCTATATGCTTTTTACCCTTTAAATATATGGTAGTATGCAACTACTTCCGGTCAGGAGGCATTATGGTTAGCTGTCTTGCCAGAGCACGGCCTTTCAATGCAAATGCCTACATTCTAATATCAGTTTATTATTTGAACCAATTCAGTGACTTCCTTGTTGTTCAAGGTCAGGCAAGTTACACAAACTTCCATTATGCCAGTTTCCCTATGTGTAGAGTTAAGACGATAATCCCTGTTCCATGGGAAAGTATTAAATAAAATAGTGCAGGTAAAACACATAAAAGTCTTTGTATAGTAGTTGAAAGAGAGACAGAGACAGAGAAAGAGAAAAACACAGAGACAGAAAAAAGAGAGTTGTTAAAAATTAAACTGAAACATTAAAATTTTAAGAGTTTATTTGAGTAAAAATCAATTTGAATGGGGCAGCATCCAACCTAGCAGATAGAAAGGAGACCTGAGGAGTTGTACACAGTGAAAGACTTTTATATATTTTTTCTTTCTCATTCTGGAACAATCAATCATTTTACTTTCCTTACCTACTTTTCATACACAGCTTTTTTCCTTTCACTCTTATTATGCCTAAGTAGTTTTAATTACATATATTGATTGGAATTTTATCCCTTAGAATCCTTACTTTCTAGTAAAAACTAAGAAGTGAGAAATTGTGGACAGTATTCTATGGATTGGCAAATTTATAAATACACTTTGTAATTTCTAGAAGTATATTCTTCTTCACAGTAAAATTTCCAATGTGGCACAAAACGTTTTTATTAATAGACCCAAATATCTTTAGTTTCTCTGTAAAAGGAAACTGAAAGTGGATAAATCTGTGTTCAGTAATTAATGTTTTAGTATTTTATCTGTTGGAAATGATCTAGATATTCAATGCATATCCATTAGTTAATTTATCTCAGTGTAACTAAAGTTTCGAGATACCAAAATTATTTTGGAAACTATTTTTAAGTAGACATACCATAAAGCATAATTATTACTGAAAAGATTATTTAATCTTATTAATCTTTTATCTTACATCTATTTAATTTACTTGTTTTTAACAATGATATTTAGGTTAGTCATGAAAATTTCATGAGACATTAAGCACCTAACTATCATACTAAGTTATCTTTCTTACTGACAAATTCTGTCTGTAACAGAGAGAACATAAGCTTATTAGGCTTTCAGTAAACCTAGGTAGAAAAGAATAGTATATTTAAGGTTGATAACTCTAAAGATATGTTTGTTTTAAGTAAACAAACAAACTGAAACTAGCTTTTATTTACCAAAGATTATCCTAGCTCACGTGACCTTGAAAAGCATTTGAGTTAGTTTCTGTATTTTTGAAAGTATACTTGATTTATATAAATCAAGTTTGACTTTAAGCCAATTAAATAGAGTCCTTTACAAATTAATTTTGAAAATGCCATCCAGAGAAGAAAAATCACCCACCTATAAAATACATACGTATAAGTAATATAAACATACAGACAGACACAAACAGAGATCTTAGAGCTTTTATTTTAAAATTTTAGCCATGAGGCAGGGGCAATAATGCAAAAATCACTATTTTATAAAAGAACAGTTCGATCCAAATTGTGTTTCTGGCAGATGGAATAAGTGAAATTTATCTGCTCAGACAGTTAAACCTTTTTACTAATATTTGAGAAAAAGACTTTTAAGATTTTTCATAGACCTAGTTTTCAAAATAGGCTTTTTTTTTTTCTCTCCTGATAAGAATTGCCTTGGTTCCCAGAGAAGATCAGGGGAATACTTCTATCTCAAAAGGCATAGAGAAAGTAAACAAGTTCCACCAAGAAGGACTTTTTTCTCCTAAGTCCAGGTCTTTTACAATATCTGTATGTCTTCCGAGATAAATAAGAGAGGTTTGGGGATTTGTAAAAAGGTAGATGGACTTTGAATTGTTTCTAGGGCCACATTTCTGTGCTTGTAAAGACTTGAATTGTAAGACAGGTACAGTTGTTTTAATTCTTCAAATAATTGGGCTACAACCTGAATGATGGGGAGGCTGACACACCTTCCAACTACACTTTCTTCAATTTGCTTCTGTATATATCAGGGGGAAGACCTTCAGCTAAGATGGAAATCAAAATATTCCTACATTGTACATTTAGAGCTGCGTGCCTTTGGAATGTTTTAGTAGATTCCTCCACAAAAACTTCAGAATATTTTTCTTTCCCTTTGGGTATATAGTTTCATTTTAGTTGTGTGGAGAAGACCTAAAAAATGTTTCTATCAGGCCCTGAATATCAGCTTACAATCTGGCCAACTTTTGACCATAGAGATACTTAAAAAAATATATTTTGAATATCTTGTCAAGTTTCAGTAAATATTCCTGGACGACCAATAAATATTCCTGGACAACCAGTAGTGAACAACCCTATGGCCTCAAGAGGTATCCCCAAAGAGGGTGCAAAAAATACAAAATACTACCTTTCCAAGATCCAGACCACTTCCAAAGATAACCAATGTAAACTAATATATATATATATATATATATACACAGAAGGCGGCAAAAAAGAAAAGAGTTCATTTGGGGGTCTAAAGAATTGCAATTTGGGAGACGCAGATTTGGGTAAAACCAAAACAAGTATTCTGGGGAAGAGAAAGTGTCAAGGATTTATTAAGACAAAAGCCACAAGTTTGTTAAAAGTTGCCTGGCAAGAATTGTGATTGGCTCTGACGCAAGTCAGGAAATATTTGCCCTTAAGGAGTAATGAGTTATATTAGGGTAAGGGTTCAATAAATATCTTGATTTTCTGGCAGATATTCTGTATGCCTTTGTTAGGACAATAAGTAGTCAAAAGATCAGACTCTATCCAGGCTGAGATGTGCATAAGTCACATTTCCTCAGTAGACTTCCGGCTCCATTTGAGAGAGCTCTCTTAGTAATACAGACTCTGTTTAGATTTTCCTTCCACATCAAAAGAAAAAACGACTTAAAAGTTCCCCCCTGAGAACCAGCAACAGTTTGTAGGAACCCTAGCTGTAAATAGGGTGCAACCTATATTTCTGTCTGGCCATATTTTGGGGGTCCCCAACTTGGTGGTTGCTAAGCCAAGTTCTCAGGACTTTTTTAAAAATTTAAATTTTTTTTTTTTTTAAATACACAAACAAGAAGGTAATAGGTGTCCTTGAGGGAGAAAGGAAATTCCCAAGTCACAATTTAAAGATTTAATGCTTACAAATTTTTTCTGACTGTTGATCTGAATTTGGAAAGGAAGGGATAATGTGAAATTTTACTTCTCCCTTGACCAAGCACTGCAGATAGAGATCTGGGAGCACTGACTTTGGTAAGAATTCTCACCTTTTCCCAGTTTCTGTCAGTTCTCCCAGGAGCCTGTCTACAGGTTCTGGAGAGAGTGTGGTGTCCCGATGGGTCTCATCTTGGTCGCCAGAAAGGGTGGAGACGGAAAAAGAATTTTCCTTCTATCATTACAGTGAGTGCTTGGCTGAGACTCCCTTTTCTCTAGGACATCTCATAAATGGATAAGCTTATCTAGATTAAAAGTTCTCTATTGTAGCCACTGTAATACAAGAATTGTCTTTGTTAAGGTTATCCTGCTTGTTCAGTCTTAAAACAAAATTTTATTCACCCAAAGCCTCACACTGGATCAGTCCACTTTAAGATGGATCTAGTCCAGTTTCCAAGTCAGACTCCATTAGATCTGGACCCAGTCCAGTTTATAAAGTAGGCTGACTCTGGCTGGTTTCTGGAGCCTGTCTCAAAAAAGAAATGCTCAAATAAAGTCTGAAAGCTCACAGTGCAAAAACTTCAGAGCTAGGATCTGAGGAGGGACTTACCCACGACCTCCAGAGGCAGAGAGAAAGCATCAAGATCAAGGGCTTAATAGGTACCTATGTCTGGTTGCTCATTGGTCATGGGGACCATCAGTGGTATCCTTCAGCTCTTTTTTCTGATGCCAAAACTGTTAAAAGATAAACTGAGGGATATTAGAAATTTTAAGAATTTATTTGAGCAAAACCCAATTTAAATAGGGCAGCATCCAATCTACCAGATAGAAAGGAGCTCTGAAGAGCTATACAAAATGACAGCCTTTTTCATTTATAGGCATAAGGGAGTGGGAACAAGTTATTCTAGGCAAAAAAGCAGGTTAGTTATTGCAAAATTACTTTCCTTTAGGGGGTGTCAGGGGTCTACCAGGCAGATTACCTAACTAGTGCTGATCAGGAAATTTTTGATTGGTTTAAGATTCCATTTCTAGGAGAGCCAAAAATATGATTACATTAAACCTTTGTTTGGTGACTCCATTTTGGGTTTAGCATAAGGGACTCTATTTTAGCCCTGTTGTCTTTTTTTTTTTTTTTTTTTTTAACAGAATAAACAATCAAAAATAAATAAATGAGAAGAATTTTATTATTACACTGTTGGACACTGTGCTAAGTCCTGTGAAAGATACAGAAGGAAGTATGGCCTGACCTCCAATAAACTTCCATTCTAGTTGAGCCATGAGGCCTAAGTGATTCGAAATAACAAGTATACAAACCACAATTTATAATTAAGTTAATTAGACATAGGTAAAAATTCCTTAGATTTGAATATCTATGGCTTGTAAGGCTCTTTATAATTTGACCTCTATCTACTCCAGCATCTTCAGTCCATAGACTTTAAGGCCACAGTTCTTTCATCTAGGAATCCTTTACCTGTCCTCATTTGGTCTTCTTGGAAAATTCCTAACTATCCTTTGAGTTCTAACTTAAGTGTCACCTTTTCTATTAACCTTTTTTACACTTGTGTACAATTTTGGTCTACACTACACTACATTAATAGACATTTGTTTTATTTACTATCACACTAAATTGGCAGATGACACTTTACAGTTGAAATTCTTCTTTTTGAATAATTTCTCTAAAAATTACTAGACAAATGACCGTGGTCAAGTTAGCTAAACTCTTTATGCCTTGGTTAACGCATCTATAAAATGAAATCTAAAGTTCTACCAAAATCTTAATGTCAGCATGAGATTATATTGACTAGGACTAGTGTAATAAACAATAACAGTAAACTTTGTTGAGTGTTTATTATATCTCAGACATAATTTTAAACTCTTACATATATTAACACAAATCCAATATCATTTGTGTTATTATTTTCCACATATCACAATCAAGAAATCTTATGGCCAGAGGATTTTTAAAGTTATGTGGCAGGATATGATTTTAAGCAAGATAGGGTTGCTACAGGGTCTACACCCTACAAAAATTCTGATTTTGTGAATATGATTTAAAATACACTGGGAGATCTATAAAATAAAGTACAAATGGTGGTAAATATTGAACTTTTTGTAATCCATGTTCAGAGAGTTAACTTAAAGGTAACATACTGTTGTTTCCTTCTTTTGGTTTTCATGAATGAGAAAATGCTGCCTTCCATTTAAAGAACCAACATTTATTTCTAATTCTATTCTGAGCTCATGAAATTGCATGAGGTTTCACCAGTTAGAAAGTAGACACACTTTTATGCTTGAACATGATCAGGCTTGAAAAGTCAAATCTTCTGATTTCTTAATAGGCATCACTGGATGGTTTATAAATTCAATCTATTGTAATGAGTTCACTGAGGAAAATTATGTTGTTTAATATTATCTAATCTGAACTAAGAGGTTCATCAATAGAGCTGTTTTGCAAATCAATTATGCTATGTTTTACGTAATCATGTAAATTGCTGTTGTATCTATCCATTTTATTCAGTGAATGATATTTAAAGTAATTCTGCACTTGTTGTCAAGATTTAAATTACAAGGGCATTTAGCAGTTGTCTTATGGTAGATGTCAAATAAACAAAAGTTATCAGGCACATTTAGAAACCACTTATATACCAAATTATTTAGTCTCATCTTAAGGTAAAGTTAATTTTATAAGGCATGATAAAGAATAAATACTTACCCTTGAGCACAGGAATTGATGTGGGAAGACACTGATTATTTTCTCAGAAAATTTGATTAGATAATTTTACGATGCTTAGAATGTCAAACAAATAAGTACTACTGAACTCTCTGCCACTTTATGGAAACAAATAAACCAGACTGGAGCTTAACACCACTCCAGTGAGGTCAAATATATATGTGTACATAATACTGGGAGGTTATATATTTATATATTGAATATTTATATTACATGGTTCTCTATGCTCCTGAGAAGCTTATGATATAGACCATCACCTGACTTTAATATCATTCTAATTTTTAAACTCCTTATCACAGAGACATATTTCTATTTGTATAATTGACTACCCAATATTTAATTATGGAAACAATTGTACAAATGCCCAAAACACAGATTTTGGCTACCAAATCAAGTACAATTTTCTTTCCATCCATATAATTTCCCAAATAAGCCCACCTACTATAATATAACAAAGCCATATATAATTGAGCTAACATTTGAAGAGCTGGGATAAGAGAATTGCACAAAAAGAAAAAAAAATGTGTGAAGTCTATAAATGGGAAAGGACTTGGAGCAATAAAATAAAAAGAAAAGAATCTCATGCATGTAGGTTTTGGGGGGTATTAGTGAACCAGAATGTGTGGGATAGAGATGAGGTCAGAAAATCATTGTGAAGAGTTGAGATTGATCCTGTTGGCCATGGTAAGGAATTGGACTTTATTTTAAAAAGAGAAGCGATTTGAAGATTTTTTAAAGTGAGAGTAGAGTGCAATGGTTTAGGATTTAAAAATCTAACTCTGGCTTCTGTGGGATTACATTTTTGAATTTGGATAGAGCATTGAATAGCTATTGCAGCAGAAAAGGCAAAAGATTATAGTTACTTGGATTAGGCTAGTTGCAGAGAATAGCTAGAAAAGAAGAAGCATTTCAAAAATATTTTGGAATAATAAACAATAGAACTTCTTATAGATTAGATGTTAAAGATGAGAAAAAAAGAACTTAATAAAGATGGGTCTTAATCTGTGTCAACTGGATGGGTAGTTGGCCCAATTACTAGAATGAGAAAGTCTTCAGAAAAATGGATTTTGGTCAGAGCTAGGGATTAAGATGTAGGTTTTGGATAAATGTGTGAGATGCTTCTTAAACACAGATATGCAAGGAACTCTCCCTCTTGACAGATTTTATGAGAAAAGACCGTCTTCGCTACCATGATCTTGAGATGGAGCTGTAACTAGTTTTCCCTCCCACCTTGGCATTTTTCAAACTGCTTTAGAAATTCACATTCATCAACCTTAACTTTCTGGTCTGCAAAAATTTCTAATCCAAGGTACCTGCCAAGTATTCATAAAGAGATGAACACTTTTTCATTTTTCAAAACTTCTTGTATATTTTTAGTAAAGCAGCTCTAATATTAATATAACATTTTAAAATACTTTAGGGGCACCTTCAAGATGGCAGAGGAGTAAGATGGGGAGATCTCCTTCCTCCCCACAAATACATCAAAAATACATCTACATGTGGAACAACTCCTGCAGAACACCTACTGAATGCTGGCAGAAGACCTCAGACTTCCCAAAAGGCAAGAAACTCCCCACGTACCTGGATTGGGGAAAAGAAAAAAAGAAAAACAGAGACAAAAGAATAGGGACAGGACCTGCACCTTGAGGAGGGAGCTGTGAAGGAGGAGAAGTTAACATACACTAGGAAGCCCCTTCACTGGCGGAGACAGGGGGTGGGTTGGGGGGGAAGCTTCAGAGCCACAGAGGAGAGTGCAGCAACAGGTGTGCAGAAAGCAAAGTGGAGAGATTCCTGCACAGAGGATCACTGCTGACCAGCACTCACCAGCCTGAGAGGCTTGTCTGCTCACCTGCTGGGGTGGGTGGAGGCTGGGAGCTGAGGCTCCGGCTTTGGAAGTCAGACCCCAGGGAGAGGACTGGGGTTGGCTGCGTGAACACAGACTGAAGGGGGCTAGTGCACCACAGCTAGCGGGAAGGGAGTCTGGGAAAAACTCTGGACCTGCCTAAGAGGCAAGAGACCATTGTTTCAGAGTGTGCTAGGAGATGGGATTCAGAGCACCACCTAAAAAAGCTCCAGAGACAGGCGCAAGCCATAGCTACCAACATGGGCCCCAGAGACCGGCATGAAATGCTAAGGCTGCTGCTGCAGCCACCAAGAAGCCTGTGTGCAAGCACAGGTCACTATCCAAACCTCCCCTCCTGGGAGCCTGTGCAGCCCGCCACTGCCAGGGTCCCGTGATCCAGGGACAGCTTCCCCAGGAGAACACATGGGGCACCTCAGGCTGGTGCAATGTCACACCGGCCTCTGCTGCCACAGGCCAGCCCCACATTCCGTAACCCTCCCTCCCCCTTGAGTGAGCCAGGCCCCCTAATCAGCCACTCTTTAATCCCGTCTTGTCTGGGTGGGGAACAGACACCCTCTGGCGACCTACAGGCAGAGGAGGGACCAAATCAAGAGCTAAGTCCCAGGAGATGTGCGAACAAAGAAGAGAAAGGGAAATTTCTCCCAGCAGCCTCAAGAGCAGCAGATTAAATCTCCACAATCAACTTGATGTACCCTGCATCTGTGGTATACCTGAAAAGACAACAAATCATCCCAAAATTGAGGCAGTGGACTTTGGGAGCAACTGTAGACTTGGGGTTTGCTTTCTGGAACTAATTTTTTCTGGTTTTACGTTTATCTTAGTTTAGTATTTAGAGCTTATTATCATTGGTAGATATGTTTATTGATTTGGTTGCTCTCTTCCTTTTTTATTTATTTATTTTATATATATATATATATATATTCCTTTTTCTCTTTTTGTGAGTGTGTATATGTATGCTACTTTGTGTGATTTTGTCTGCTTAGCTTGGCTTCTGCCATTTGTCCCAGGGTTTTGACTGTCCGTTTCTTGGGTTTTTTTTAGTATACTTTTTAGCACTTGTTATCATTGATGGATTTCTTTTTTGGTTCGGTTGCTCTCTTGTTTCGCTCCTTTTTTTTTATTACTTTTTAATTTTTTTAATAAGTTTTTTCTATTTTAATAACATTATTTTATTTTATTATTAGTTTTTCTTTCTTTCTTTCTTTGTTTTTCTCCCTGTTCTTCAGAGCCATGTGGCTGACAGGGTCTTGGTTCTCTGGCCCGGTATCGGGCCTGAGTCTCTGAGGTGGGAGAGCTAAGCTTAGGACATTGGTCCACCAGAGACCTCCTGACCCCATGTAATATCAAATGGCAAAAGCTCTCCCAGAGATCTCCATCTCAACACTAAGACTCACCTCCATTCAACGACCACCCAGCTACAGTGCTGAACAACCTATGCCAAACAACTAGCAAGACAGGAACAGCACCTCACCTATTAGCAGAGAGGCTGCAAAAATCATAATAAGTTCACAGACACCCCAGCAAACACCACCAGATGTGGTCCTGCCCACCAGAAAGACAAGATCCAGCCACATCCAGTAGAACACAGACACCAGTCCTCCCCACCAGGAAGCCTACACAACCCACTGAACCAACCTTACCCACTGGGAGCAGACACCAAAAACAACAGTAACTACAAACCTGCAGCCTGTGAAATGGAGACCCCAAACACAGTAAGTTAAGCAAAATGAGAGACAGAAAAATACACAGCAGATGAAGGAGCAAGGTAAAAATGCACCAGAAAAAAAATGAAGAGAAAATACACAGTCTACCTCAAAAAGAATTCAGAGTAATGATAGTAAAGATGACCCAAAATCTTGGAAATAGAATGCAGAAAATGCAAGAAACGTTTAACAAGGACCTAGAAGAACTAAAGAGCAAACAAACAATGATAAACAACACAATAGATGAAATAAAAATTCTCTAGAAGGAATCAATAGCAAAATAACTGAGGCAGAAGAACGGATAAGTGACCTGGAAGATAAAATAGTGGAAATAACTACTGCAGAGCAGAATAAAGAAAAAAGAATGAAAAGAATTAAGGACAGTCTCACAGGTCTCTGAGACAACATTAAACGCACCAAAATTCGAATTATAGGGGTCCCAGAGAATGAAGAGAAAAAAAAAAGAGACTGAGAAAATATTTGAAGAGATTATAGTTGAAAACTTCCCTAATATGGGGAGGGAAATAGTCAGTCAAGTCCAGGAAGCACAGAGAGTCCCATACAGGATAAATCCAAGGAGAAACATGCCAAGGCATATATTAATCAAACAATCAAAAATTAAATACAAAGAAAAAAGGTTAAAAGCAGCAAGGGAAAGCAACAAATAACATACAAGGGAATCCCCATGACGTTAACAACTGATCTTTCAGCAGAAACTCTGCAAGCTTAAAGTGATGAAAGGGAAAAACCTACAACAAAGATTACTCTACCAAGTAAGGATCTCATTCAGACTTGACGGAGAAATTAAAACCTTTACAGAGAAGCAAAAGTTAAGAGAATTCAGGACCACCAAACCAGCTCTACAACAAATGCTAAAGGAAATTCTCTAGGCAGGAAACACAAGAGAAGGAAAAGACTTAGAATAACAAACCCAAAACAATTAAGAAAATGGTAATAAGAACATACATATCGATAAATATCTTAAATGTAAATGGATTAAATGCTCCATGCAAAGGACAGAGACTGGCTGAATGGATACAAAAACAAGACTCATACATATGTTGTCTACAGGAGACCCACTTCAGACCTAGGGACACATACAGACTGAAAGTGAGGGGGTGGAAAAGGATAGTCCATGCAAACGGAAATCAAAAGAAAGCTGGAGTAGCAATTCTCGTAAAAGACAAAATAGACTTTAAAATAAAGACTATTACAAGAGACAAAGAAGGACACTATATAATGATCAAGGGATCAATCCAAGAAGAATATATAGCTATTGTAAATATTTATGAACTCAACATAGAAGTACCTCAATACATAAGGCAAATGTTAACAGCCATAAAAGGGGAAATCGACAGTAACACAATCATAGTAGGGGACTTTAACACCCCACTTTCACCAATGGACAGATCATCCAAAATGAAAATAAATAAGGAAATGCAAGCTTTAAGTGATATATTAAACAAGATGGACTTAATTGATATTTATAGGATATTCCATCCAAAAACAGCAGATTACACTTTCTTCTCAGGTGCTCATGGAACATTCTCCAGGATAGATCATATCTTGGGTCACAAATCAAGCCTTTGTAAATTTAAGAAAACTGAAATTGTATCAAGTATCTTTTCTGACCACAATGCTATAAGACTAGATATCAATTGCAGGAAAAAATCTGTAAGAAATACAAGCACATGGAGGCTAAACAATACACTACTAAATAACCAAGAGATCACTGAAGAAATCAAAGAGGAAAAAAAATACCTAGAAAAAAATGACAATGACAACACGACCACCCACAACCTATGGGATGCAGCAAAAGCTGTTCTAAGAGGGAAGTTTATAGCAATACAATACTACCTCAAGAAACAAGAAACATCTCAAATAAACAACCTAACCTTACACCTAAAGCAATTAGAGAAAGATGAAGAAAAAAACACTAAAGATAGCAGAAGGAAAGAAATCATAAAGATCAGAGCAGAAATAAATGAAAATGAAATGAAGGAAATGATAGCAAAGATCAATAAAACTAAAAGCTGGTTCTTTGAGAAGATAAACAAAATTGATAACCCATTAACCAGACTCATCAAGAAAAAAGGGAGAAGACTCAAATCAGTAAAATTAGAAATGAAAAAGGAGAAGTAACAACTGACCCTGAAGAAATACAAAGGATCATGAGAGATTACTACAAGCAACTATATGCCAATATAATGGAAACGTGGAAGAAATGCACAAATTCTTAGAAAAGTGCAACCTTTTGAGACTGAACCAGGAAGAAATAGAAAATATAAACAGACCAATCACAAGCACTGAAATTGAAACTGTGATTAAAAATCCTCCAACAAACAAAAACCCAGGACCAGATGGCTTTACAGGCAAATACTGTCAAACATTTAGAGAAGAGCTAACACCTATCCTTCTCAAACTCTTCCAAAATATAGCAGAGAGAAGAACACTCCCAAAATCATTCTATGAGGCCACCATCACCCTGATACCAAAACCAGACAAAGATGCCACAAAAAAGAATACTACAGGCCAATATCACTGATGAACATAGATGAAAAAATCCTCAACAAAATACTAGCAAACAGAATCCAACAACACATTAAAAGGATCATACACCATGATTAAGTGGAGTTTATGCCAGGAATGCAAGGATTCTTCAATATACGCAAATCAATCAATGTGATACACCATATTAACATATTGAAGGAGAAAAAGCATATGATAATCTCTTTAGCTGCAGAAAAAGATTTCAACAAAATTCAACACCCATTTATGCTAAAAACCCTCTAGAAATAGGTACAGAGGGAACTTACCTTAACATAATAAAGGCCATATATGAAAAACCCACAGCCAACATCATTCCCAATGTTGAAAAAATGAAACCATTTCCTCTAAGATCAGGAACAAGACAAGGTTGTCTTCTCTCACCACTATTATTCCACATAGTTTTGGAAGTTTTAGCCACAGCAATCAGAGAAGACAAAGAAATAAAAGTAATTCAAATCAGAAAAGAAGAAGTAAAGCTGTCACTGTTTGCAAATGACATGATACTATACATAGAGAATCCTAAAGATGTTACCAGAAAACTACTAGAGCTAATCAATGAATTTGGTGAAGTAGCCGGATACAAAATTAATGCACAGAAATCTCTTGCATTCCTACACACTAATGATGAAAAATATGAAAGAGAAATTAAGGAAACACTCCCATTTACCACTGCAACAAAAAGAATAAAATACCTAGGAATAAACCTACCTAAGGAGACAAAAGACCTGTATGCACAAAGCTATAAGACATTGATGAAAATAATTAAAGGTGATACAAACAGATGGAGAGATATACCATGATCTTGGATTGGGAGAATCGACATTGCGTAACTATACTACCCAAAGCAATCTACAGATTCAATGCAATCCTTACCAAACTACCAATGGCATTTTTCACAGAACTAGAACAAAAATTTTCACAATTTGTATGGAAACACAAAAGACCCCGAATAGCCAAAGCAATCTTGAGAAAGAAAAACGGAGCTGGAGGATTCAGGCTCCCTGACTTCAGACTATACTACAAAGATACAGTAATCAAGACAATATGGTACTGGCATAAAAACAGAAATATAGATCATGGAACAGGATAGAAAGTGCAGAGATAAACCCACGCACATATGGTCACCTTATCTTTGATAAAAGAGGCAGGAATATACAATGGAGAAAAGACAGCCTCTTCAATAAGTGGTGCTGGGAAAACTGGACAGCTACATGTAAAAGAATGAAATTAGAACACTCCATAACACCATACACAAAGGTAAACTCAAAATGAATTAAAGACCTACATGTAAGGCCAGACACTATAACACTCTTAGAGGAATACCTAGGCAGAACACTCTATGATATAAATTACAGCAAGATCCTTTTTGACACACTTTGTTGAGAAGTGGAAATAAAAGCAAAAATAAACAAATGAGACCAAGTGAAACTTAAAAGCTTTTGCACAGCAAAAGAAACCATGAACAAAATGAAAAGACAAGCCTCAAAATGGTAGAAAATAATTGCAAAGGAATCAACGGACGAAGGATTAATCTCCAAAATATACAAACAGCTCATGCAGTTCAATATCAAAAAACAAACAACCCAATCCAAAAATGGAAAGTAGACCTAAATAGACATTTCTCCAAAGAAGATATACAGATTGCCAACAAGCACAAGAAAGGATGCTCAACATCACTAATCATTAGAGAAATGCAAATCAAAACTACAATGAGGTATCACCTCATACTGGTCAGGATGTCCATCATCAAAAAATCTACAAACAGTAAATGCTAGAGAGGGTGTGGAGAAAAGGGAACCCTCTTGCACTGTTGGTGGGAATGTAAATTGATACAGCCACTATGGAGAACAGTATGGAGGTTCCTTAAAAAACTAAAAATAGAACTACCATACGACACAGAGATCCCACTCCCGGGCATATACCCTGAGAAAACCATAATTCAAAAAGAGTGACATACCACAATGTTCACTGCAGCTCTATTTACAATAGCCAGGACATGGAAGCAACCTAAGTGCCCATCAACAGATAAATGGATAAAGAAGATGTGGCACATATATTTAATGGAATATTACTCAGCCATAAAAAGAAACAAAATTGAGTTATTTGTAGTGAGGTGGATGGACCTAGAGACTGTCATACAGAGTGAAGTAAGTCAGAAAGAGAAAAACAAATACCGTGTGTTAACACATATATATGGAATCAAAAAAAAAAAAAAAAAAGGTTCTGAAGAAGCTAGGGGCAGGACAGGAATAAAGACGTAGACATAGAGAATGGACTTGAGGACATGGGGAGGGGGAAGCGTAAGCTGGGACGAACTGGAGAGTGGCACGGACATATATACACTACCAAATGTAAAATAGATAGCTAGTGGGAAGCAGCCACATAGCACAGGGAGAGCAGCTCGGTGCTTTGTGATCACCTAGAGGGGTGGGATAGGGAGGGTAGGAGGGAGACGCAAGAGGGAGGAGATATGGGATGTATGTATATGTATAGCTGAATCACTTTGTTATACAGCAGAAACTAATGCACCATTGTAAGCAATTATATACCAATAAAGATGTTAAAAATAAATAAATAAGTAAATAAGTAAAATAGTTATTACGCTGTTTTAAAACTCAATTTCTTTCCAACCTTTCCATACAACTTCTTAACCTGCCAACAAACTCTGATTTATTCTATTCTTATAACACACTATATTGGTCTTACCTGTATAAACATGAGTTATTTTTAATAAAATTTAAAAAAATGACTTAATTATATACTTGTCTAATTGTTGCATGTGAGTCAGTGTTGTATCCATATTTATTTTCAATTCAGTAATTACAGGAATAGAGTTGTATACTCTTTATAGCCTCTATAAAATTGAGCCTCTGTTTGGTAAATAATAGGTACTCAATATTTGCTGAATTAAGTTGAACCTCCACTCTACAAAGACAGACAAATATCTAATGGAGAGAGACATCCTTTGAAATAAATATTTGGACAAAGTTTTGCACAGTACGTATACTTTTACCTAATGAATTTCTTCTTTATTTTATTTCTATATTCTATTGTTCTAGTCAACTTGTTTTGTTGTTAAAGTTGTCAGGAGAGTTTTATCTTTAAAATATAGTTGCACAGCTTAAAGGTCTACTTGATTTTGATTTTCATAAATTCTTTTATGAATAAATTTAGAAATTTTAGCCAAATAAAATATGCTACTATTTTTTTTCTGTTTCTTAAATGAAAATAATAGGGAAATAGGAAAAACAGCATAGAGCCAGTTTTATTAGATGCTTTTTGCATATTTGTGAATGGTTATATATTTTGGTTAATGAATCTAATTTCCTTAGAAAGCAGTTTTCTAGAAGGCAGGATTTGGGTAGTATGTCACTGAATGCTAAGAGAACTAAAAAGTCAACACCAAAATTGATTTTTAATTTAAAATGAGTCCTGCACTGGCAAGTGGGAAATTTACATACCATGAAATCTCAGTAATTTTTACTTAAAGCCTAAAATTTTATGTTAACACAGTAAAAAATAAATAAAATGACCAATAATATGTGTAATTAGTTTATTTTTTGAGATAGTCGTCAATTTAGAGGTATTGAGTTTTCACATGTCTATTTTATGCTGTTGATTAATAGGTGAAAGAATAGCACAACACATGTTTTAACTTTTCCTGAAGAACAGCTATTTGTAATCTGGGAAATCCTGCCCTATTTTGTCCATACCTGTAAATTGATCAAAGCATGATGATGACTTTTCAAATGACTTACAATTTAATAGAGGTTATTAAAGTTTGTATTTATCATAATTGATACATAATTCTAATGACAATATAATTTGATACAATATAGTTGACTTCAAACTTGAACTTACTTGCTTTTATCTTTCTTCAGCATTTCCCCCAGTTTCTTGTAGAAAAGGTGATATTTGTGCTTACTCTACTTCTCCATGGAAATTTAACATCTTTGATTTTTTTCAGAAAAAAGTGCTGTCACTACTAATAGAAGTAATTTCTTGAAATGTAAAGTTAAATTTAATTTAATATGATAGAAAAACTCATTTTCCTCTAAATGTTTATTTTTCAAAAATACATAGTACCTATTTGCTTTGTAGTGCCTATTTGCTTTGTAATATGGTAATTAAGTCCACCTCTCTCTCTCTCTCTGTCTCTCTCTCTCTCTCTCTCTCACACACACACACACACACCCTCTATTCAAACGAAAGTATTTATATTTTTCCCTGAAATTACAGTAGGTTCTCTTTCCTAAAACTGATGTCTGTGGACCTCATATCCTCCTTTTTTAATTCTATAACACTTTGTTTACATGCTACATTTGGAATGAGTGAAAAAAACTTTACTTCTTAAATTGTATTATAACTTAATTTTACATTTTTCTTCTTTATTTTTATTCACTTACAGAAAGATTGCTATTTACCAGATTTATCTAACTTACTTTATTTTTCTAAAGCTGTACTGAAACATATTATAATGGGTTCATATGAAAGGATCAGTGAAAAAACGTCTAAGTATGATGTGCTGTCTGCTTTAATGTGAACAATTTGATTGAAGAGAAAGTTCAGAATTCAATAAAATAGCTATAGCAGGATAAAACCTTACTGAACTTGGAAAGAATGTACTGTATGAGAAGAGTTGGTCTATGAGTAAAAGAAAAACTACTTGGCATACATGAGAATTCTTGATAGTAGAAGAAACAAACTAGAGATAGGTCAAGGCCTTTTCTTGGCTGTACCTTACACAAGGATCTAATAGACAATGCTCAAGAGGATCCTCTTTACATCTATTTCCAAGGGAAATCACACAAAGACCATAGAGAAGTTGACAGACAAGAAGCAGAGTTCTTGTACATGACAGATTTAAGAAATCCCAGTTGTTGTAAAGACCATTTAGTAGTTGAGTGTGACGTTTGGGAGAAGGCACAGAAATAGAATCATGGTGATATTAAAGACCCTATTATTAACTTTCAGTGTGACAAAATCAATTAGCATTATTGCATTTTAATTTCTTCATTCTTAAAATTGGTTCCATCTAACCATTCTACTTATGCATTGGGTTATTCTGAGGAGCAACTTACGTTAATTTACCTAATGGTGTTTTTTAAAGTATAGTGCATTGCATATATGCTTTTTGCAGATATTTTTATTAGCTATGTATTAAAAAGTAAAGACTATGAGCTGTGATGGGGAAGGAAAGTGACAAAACAAGAGGGTCAAATAAAGAATAAAGCCACAAACAAGTATGACATGTTCACGGATGGTCATGAAGGAGACATAATAGGAAGAATGGGAGAGAAGACTTTGAAATGTAGAATATCAGTTCAGAGTGGACTTTGAATGCTAGGCACAGTCACTCACATTTCAAAACATGTGTAATAAGAAGCTCCATATTTATTTATGGAATCACACTAGAAAGTAAATCTTTTATGAGCACCCTAGTTTAAAAAAATAAAACTTTAAATTTATTTCTATGTATTTAAAAAATGTAAGTTTTGTGTATTATTTTAATAGTATTATTGACTTGCCATTCAGAAGACTTTACCTAGTTGTGATGATGAACTTTGTTTAAATGCTTCAGCATCTTGCAGTTTCTTATGATTATTTTCATTCATTTGTGATGAGGGTAGCTAGAGTTTGGAGTGCAATCTGTTTCCATGGAACAAAGCAAAGCTGATTGACCTTTAATGCAATTAAACCTGTGAGTTTGCCTCATTAGTCACATATTTAAACTAAATGAGCTGTTATATTTACCTAACAAAATTACCTTGTAGTCCACATTTTAGAGTAAATAAGGTATAGCCAACTTTATAAGATTATTTCATGCAATAAATTCCTATCTCAAAATAATTAATTGTAAAGATTATTACACATTTTGGTTTTATATGATTTTCTCATCCAAAACATTTAGAAAATCTGCACTACATGGAATGCAGTTTGAAAGATCTAAATATCTTTTAGAAAAGGACTATCTTATTTTAGTAAACATAAGAATTATAATAGTAAATATCAGTAATGTAAACATCCAAGCAGCTTACATTTTCTCTTTCAAAGTCAATATAGTCAACTGTAAATGAGCTGAGAATTTGGTAAATACTTCTATAAGTGTACTAATACTTCTGACATGTGCGTTGGGTAAATGATGGGTCATGTAATTAAATGCATAACTTCATGAGTAAGAGCTATTATGTAGTAAAATTTTGAAATAAGTAGAATATAGTAAAGGTAACATAAATGCCATGCTGAAACCAAACATTAATGTGTATTAATATTTATTAACTGACTGAAAGGGTAATAAAATAACTGCCATTTATTGATTAGCAGCTATGTCTCTGACACTATACTAGGGTCTTCACCTGCAAATAACACAAATAATTTAGGAGGGGGTCAATTGCCACATTTTATAGATAAGCAGTCTCAGGAAGGTGACATAGTCTCATAGCCTCAGCTAGCCAGTGAATGACAGAGTCAAAATTCATATGCAGACATGGTGAATCCAAGTTCAAAATTCTTAACATTTTGGTATGTTTTTTCAGAGTCAAAGGTGTAGCATTCACATTATTAAAATGAGTAAATGCAAAAGTGCTTGTATTTATTATATATACTTAGTAATATATAAATAAACTGTAACATGTGGCTATTGGTATATATATATATATGCAATAATAATACATTTTATCAGGAAAAATGGCATTCAAGTTGCAGATGATTTTGGCTTGGGGAAGCAAACCAGAAGTCACATGTACCTGGGGCCAACTCTTCTCACCTGATTACGAGCAGATTATTTCTGCTTTTTATGTTTCATATATTTTGTCACATAATATTTTAGCTGTAAAGAGAGTATATATTCTGACTCCATCACTAACTACCTATATTGTCTTAGGTGAGTTTCATTTATATTTCTTCATCTGAAAATTGGGCATAATCGAAGTATTAATCTGAAGGCTGTTGTGAGGATTAAACAATATAACCCAGCAGAGTGCTTAGAAAGTACCAGCCACAAAGTAAGTGCTCCAAAAAGCAAGTAATTTTTATTATTATAATATATTATAATTCTATATCATTTACTATTACATTATACTCTGATAAAATAACCACTATATTTATATAAATATACTTATGTAATATATTTATACTTTTATTCTAAAAATGAGTGAATATTAATCTCCACGTTTCAACTAGTTTTCAATCTGATTAATTGATACACAAAATTCCTATTTTCACCCATTTCTTGAATGCTTAGTTTTGTAAAAATATTCTAAGAAAATACCTAGTGTACAGATTATTAAGGATAGTGTAAAACGTTTCTGAAATGTGCAAACTAAAACGTCATTATTATAATATAGGTGAAAAAATATATATAAAATCTTGATTGTTTTTAGAGTTACTGTATAATAGCATCATCTGACAAGAATTGTTTCTTTTATTATATGTAGTTACTTTC
Source organism: Balaenoptera musculus (assembly GCF_009873245.2). Classification (NCBI taxonomy): domain Eukaryota; kingdom Metazoa; phylum Chordata; class Mammalia; order Artiodactyla; family Balaenopteridae; genus Balaenoptera; species Balaenoptera musculus. The sequence goes on from NC_045786.1 coordinate 156,191,262, forward strand.
AACAATAGAAGAATAAGAAAAAACAGTATAGTATTTTGAGTCAGCCATTACTATGGAAAAGCTTAACTTTGTTTAAGTTCAAGGGGAACAAAATTCACTCATAATTCCATGAACTATGCAACAGAGGATAATCATTTCTCTTATCAAAATCCAATAAGTGTATTTTTATGTTTAAGGCACATCAAGAATATATATATATATATATATATATATATATATATATATATATATATATATATATATCTTTTAATTCCTAAGAATTCAGAACCAAAACCTTCATTCATTCAGTAAGTTTCCTGGGACTACTGCTTAGGGCAGCTTGAACACTGCAATGGGCGCTCACAGCCTGGGGCAGCTGGAGTATTCATGCTGTCAAGTAAGTCGACACAAACAGAGAATTACAAACTTTTATAACCCTGAAGTGTTACAAGCAGCGGGTGTTAAACAGAAATAGTACAGCTATGGAAAAGTGTAACAGAAGGGATTGATCGGATCATGGTTTAGTAAGTACAGGCCAACAGGAAAACATACCGGCCATTCTTTGTGGGTAAAATGAAGAATTGCTCTGATTATCAATTGGGGATGTTTGGCTAACTGGTCATCTGGGTCCATTCAGGCTGCTGTAACGAAATACCACAGACTGGGTGGCTCATAAACAACAGAAACTTATTTCTCACACATTCTGGAGGCTGGGATGTTCGAGATCAAGGTGCTGGCAGATGCAGTGTGGTGGTTGATAAGGTCTTGCTTGTTCATAGATAGGGCCTTCTTGTTCTGTCCTCACATAGTGGAAGACAAGGGGATCTCTGTGGAGTCTCTGTAGACACCAGTCCCCACCTCCTAATACCATCATGTGTGGGGTTAGGATTTTAACACATGAACTTTTTTTTGCAAGGGGCAGGGTGGGCACAGACATTCAGACCACAGTATTGGTTTCAGATAACTTTTTAAATCAAAGTTTCTCCACCTTTGGAGAACTACTGAACTTTGGGGCCCGATGGTCCTTGGTTGTGAGGGCTCTGTGAGATGTTTAGCAGCATTGCTGGACTCTACCCACCAGATGCCAGTACTTCTTAGTTATAACAATCACAAATGTCTCCAGATATTGCCAAATGTCCTTTGGGGGCAAAATCCTCTCCCTATCCCAACACACACGCACCAAATGAGATTTATTCCTCTGAAATAACAGAATATAACTTACAATAATTGAAATCAATAGGATTTAATTTGCTCACCTACGAACAGGCTGCTGCTCCCATTGGTTCAGAAGCTTGTCTCTGCCAGGCTTGGGGGCTCTGAGATTCTCTTGCATTTTCTCTCATTCTTATAGGGTGACTACTTTAGCATCAAGCATTGTGTCCACATCTGAGGGAAAAAGAAAAGAAAGTGAGGCAAGATGCAGTCGTGCCTGTCTCTTTTTATCAGGAAAGGCAATGTTTTCTCTTCTCTTGCACACCAGCAGACGTGAGTTCATCTCTCATGGGTGAGAAGTGGGTCCCACAGTCATTCCTAGTTGCCAGAGAAACTGAATAAGTGTCTTTCCCACATCTCTATGGTGGATGGGGGATGAGAAGAAAGGCTTTAGCAGTGCTGCCCATGGTCTCTGAACACTTAGAGATAAAAGAAACTAAAAATCTTTTATAAGCTATAAAGTATGGGACAGGGCTTCCCTGGTGGCACAGTGGTTAAGAATCTGCCTGCCAATGCAGGGGACAGGGGCTCAAGCCCTGGTCTGGAAAGATCCCACATGCTGAGGAGCAACTAAGCCCATGCACCACAAACGCTGAGCCTGCACTAGAGCCCACAAGCCACAACTACTGAGCCCGAGTGCCACAACTGCTGAAGTCCAGGTGCCTAGAGCCCGTGCTCTGCAACAGGAGAGGTCACCGCAGGGAGAGGCCTGCACACTGCAGCAAAGTGTGGCCCCTTCTCGCCACAACTAGAGAAAGCCCGCATGCAGCAAAGAAGACCAAAAGCAGCCAAAAATAAATAAATGAATAAATAAAAATTGAAGAAAAAAAAAGTATGCTAGGGACATAATATATTATTTAGTGTTCTTAAGTATTATTGCTACTATTTTGCTATAAATGATTTAATTTTGAACTTGTTTCCAGATTTCTACCAATTTTTATCAACTTGATTTTTATCAATTTCTCTTACAAAAATTCATTATATCCTCAAGCAGTTGGTATCCTTTAACCACATCCACCCAGATGAAATGTCGTCTTCTGAAATCTGAATCTTCACCATTATCCCTTCTCATTTTTATCCCCTATTTCACACTTATCATTTTGACTTTACAGGGATATACATTTTTATTTCCCTCATTGCCAAGGTATTAAGCACTTAAATAGCAAAAATGTCTTCTCACATATTGCAGTTTATGGCATATCACATAGTAACTGATCAATATTATCTATGGGATAAATACATAAATGGAAAAGTCTAGGAAAAAAGTATGCTCCATTGATAGTCTTAGTAGGAATCTTCTTTTTTTAAAGGTATATATTCTATTTTTTAAGAAGAACATGGCACCACTATGTTGATTCCTAATGGTACTACTTTATGAAATCAAAAGCTCTTCATACAACATCAGATCATAAAACAAGACCAAGTGCAGAAAAAAGAAACAAGCAAACAAAGTTACAAGTAGACAGAGAATGTTCTGTGACCCATTAGTGCTTTCCTGATGAAAGACAAAAAGGAGATCTGGAAATATGCAAGAACTCCCCTCCCCAGAACGAAACATTTTGTCAGATAAAGCAACAACTTAGAATGTATATAAAAGATTAATGCTTCCCCCAGCCTTCACCACTCAGCATTCTCTCCCACCCTTTATGGAGCAATGGAAAAAAAGTGAGCAATAAACCAGTCAAAGGAACTCTGTGAGATGTAATAAAAATATTCCTGAATTCCTGATTCCTTTTTTTTTTTTTTTGAGAAAAGACAAAGGTTTCCTTTCAGGTGTGTAGCCCTTGTGTCCCACTCTTAGGTTTGTCTTACAAACTCTGGCGCTAATTTGAGGAGCAGGAACAGTCTCTGCTGGAATTAAGGTGTTGACAGGGAAATATTTTGTAGAAATGAGTCTTTGCCTGGTAGGTTTTCTACCGTTGCCTCTCTTCTCCCAAGGGGAAATGCCCTGAGGCCATGAACATGGAAATAAAAGAAGAAGAGGAAAAAATTCTTTCTTCGGTAATTTTTATTTTTGGTCCTGTTGGATGTTCTTGCAATATACTAGAAACACATATCCCCTGCTTCCCTGCTGAACCTCTGGCCAGCAGACGTCTGAACAAAAAGCATCTTGAGCACAAGGGAAGCTTCCCAGGGTTCTCAGAAGTTCTCTCCTCCAAGGTAGGTTCTTAGAGATAAAAGGATAACAGTCCACTTATGTATTTTGGTATATTCTGGTGTAGAACCTTGTCAAAATGCAGGTCTGTAACAACACATCTGACATTAATAAGTCTAACATAAAAGGAGAACTAACCCTGGGCATTGATTTTAAATCCATTTGTTCTGCTCTGAACACACAAGACTGACAAAACTTACACGAAGTATACTGGCTGAAGCCAGGTCAATATCCAGTGAGAGAGAAATATAACTAGAAATAATCTCGATTCATCTTTATTTAAGAAAAGATACATAATTTGGAATTTTTGATGTTTCAGTAACAAATGACATGTAATTTACCACACCGTTACATGGCACATCAGTGGGTTGTGAGACCTGGGTAAGAATTGCTAATATAGAGCGTGGTATCTTGGAGCAACTCTGTAAAATATGCTGTAGAAAATGTTTCTTGAGACCACAGTTGACCTGGGAAATTCCTAATGCCAGCCCCTGCATCATGCATTCATTGTAAAGAAGGTCAAAGACAGGAATTTTGCTTTTGACCATCAGGCTATACCCCTTCTTCTGGACCTGTAGAAAAGTATACTTTGCTAACCCTGAATTCTGTAATGGGTGTGTTCTCTACTCTCTTCCTTCCATGACCCTGCCCAATGGCCCCTTTCTACATACAGATAGGTACTCTATATATTTTTGTATTTTCTAATTTTCTCAAAGATGCAATATGTGTGTGTGTGAGTGTGTGTGTGTGTGTGTGTGTGTGTCTTTTCTTTTTCTCCTTGGTGTGGAGTGCTTTTCTAGAAGAGAGAAGAAAATAACTACTTTGTATTAGAATTTTCCACCTGGAAAAGTCCTACTCTAGAACTTATTTTGTTTGTTATGAAAGGGGGACACCAATATATTAAATAACTCATTAATTCCACAGGTATTTGCAATAGTACCTTTGTCATATCGAGGTGCACATCCGTATGAATCTGTTTCCAACTCTAATCTGGACCCCATTACTCCATTGGTCTCAAGTGCCAGAACTGCACTGCCTTAATTACAATGTTCATTAGTTTAAGTCTTCATACATACAAACCCCAAAACAGTTGCTTATTCTTTCTCAACATTATCTTGACTACTTTTGGCACTTTGCATTTTCATATGAATTTGAGGAATGTCTTGTTGAGTTCCAAGAAAAATAATGTGTTCTTTTTATTGCAATTGTTTTGAATTTATAGATTAATTCAGGTAGAAAAGGCACTTTTATAGCTCATTATCATGTTATATCTCTTCATTTATTCACATCTCTTTTTTATCCTTTAATAATATTTTATAATTTTTTGCCAAGAACTTACAGTATTGTTATTTGTATTTCTAGTAACATTATGCTCTTGTGCTATTGAGGGTAGGATTTTTAAAAATTTTACATTTTCTAGTTGGTAATTACTGGTATATGGGAATCCAATATTTTTATGTGAATCATGAGCTAAGACTGCTTATAAAAATTTTATTTAAATTATTATAATTTTACATTAGACTAGGATTTTATATAGATGGTCATAATAAACAAAGCTGTTATTAGATAACTAATACAGTTATCTATATAAAGTTGTTATCCTCTTCTATCCACATGTTGTTTTTTCTTCCTTTTAATACCTTTCTTCAATGTTAAGTCTCCAATAAAAGAAAGGCAGTAGCCATTAATTAATCATATTAAGTTGGATGTACAGATGTCACAGAAAAATGCAAAAGATTTTCCACATTATGCGTATGCTGCAAGCAAAATTTAACTTCAGTTAGTATTTATTTTTAAAATCATCATCTCTTTCTCTGTCCCCAAGTCAACTCTATTAATTCTATTTCAGGCAATCAAGTTGCCAGTGGAATACTTTATTATTGCTAATCTTTGTTCTCTCTGAACATTTAGCCTTTGTTCAAATCTGACCTACTCTTTGTCACCCAACTTAAATCTACCTACTCTCAGAAATTTCTCTAATGTCCTCAGACCAAGGTTCTTGCTCTCTTTTGAATTTCCACAGCAATCATTTTCTGGACAATTTTTTAATATTAATTATGCACACCATTAGAATAATTATTTCATTGTTATAGTGATGTTACATTTAACTTATAATTAAAAAAATTTTCACTTTGCTATCTCTTCTCTCAAACTGTATTTTAAATGCCTTGAAGTGAGGAACTGTTCTTAGTATGTTTCCCACTAGGCAAAGACTATTATTTGCTGAAATAAATACCTATCACGAGTGTGGATGTTTCTTCTACACCTCCATCTAGATTTCAAATATGGAGCTGCCCAGAGCCATGGGGTGCTGAACTCAGGTGAGGTGACTGCAGAGAGTGTCCACTAGGATAATGTTCAGTGGAACCATCGGGTTGAGTGTGCCCCCAAGACTTCATATCATCAGAGCCACTGGTGTGAGATTCCAACCCAAGAGAGTCACAGGCATTGAACTCCAACACATGAAAGCCATGGAGTGTGCTGTGCCCAACAAAGCCATGGGGGCTATGAGCCAACCCAGTGTATTTTGAAAGGGGGATCCCTACCTCTGTGTGTCCAGAATGCAGGATTGCCTGACCTGTGGGCCTTAGGATTTTGGACTTTCTTGGGACCTATTATTTATTTTTCATTTATATTTCTCCCTTTTGGAATGAGATGTCTATGCTATGCCTGTCCCAGCATTGTATTTCAGAAGCACATGACCTATTAGATTTCACAGGTGCACAACTGGAGTCTCACCTGTATCTGATTTAGATGATATTTAGATGAAACTTTGGACATAAACTTTTGAGTTGCTGATATGTGAGAAAGATATGAATTTTGTATGACTGGGGTGGAATGTTATGGTCTGAATGTTTGTGTTTCTCCCAAAATTCATATGTTGAAATCCTAATGCTCAATGCAATGGTATTAGGAGGTAAGGGCTTTGGCAGGTGCTTAAGTTATGAGGGTGAAGCCCTCATGAATGGGATTAGTGTCTTTATAAAAGAATCCTACAGACCCACCCACCCCCCCTGCCTCTTCTACCATATGAAGACACAGTGAGAATTCAGCAGTCTGTAGCTGGAAGAAGACCTTTACCACAACCTAACCATGCTGGCACCTTGATCTTGGACCTCCAGCCTCCAGAACTGTGAGCAATATATTCTTGCTGTTTATAAGTCACACATTCTGTAGTATTTTTGTTGTAGCAGCTTGATTGCACTAATACAATTTCCCACTAGGCAAAGACTATGATTTGCTGAAATAGACACCCATCACATATGTAGTAGATCTTCCTTCTGTATCCCTCACAAAGCTTTTCCAGAAGTTTTTTTTTTTTTTGCAAATGTTGGCATGTTGAATAAATACTTCTCTAGATAAAGAGAGAGAATTTTTCATTATTTTCATAGGCTAAAGCCAGTGGTAGTTTTTAAATATATGAAACTTTGACTTTTAAAAAAATTATTTTGAGCATGAGATTTATTTATCTAACCCAGAAGGAGGAGATAATTTTGTAAATTAAAGTGGGAGGCTTTTCAAAGAAAAAGATTTGCTTCATGTACTCATACTTTCTCAAATCCTCTCCTCTGTCAAGGGAATTTTGTTGATATATATATATCCACAAAATATGATTATAGATATATGATTACCCAACAAATATCTCTTGGGCAAATACCCTATGTATTTTAAATTCTATGACCCAGTAAAATAAGAAGAAAAACATGTTAAAAAAAACCGAGAAAGATAAGAGAATAAAAATATCCCTTTATAAATAGAATTTTTTTAGAGTATGTTTGTCACTACATTTTGATGCTTTTCAGCTGGAATGTGTAGCCTAGGAAAAGTAAACAAGAAACCAATCTTCAGAACAAAAATGTTAGGAATGTAGGGGAAAAAGATAATGGTACCTGGCAAGCAAAGAAAAAAGGAAGATGAGTGTAGAAATAGTGAAAGAAAGTCAAGAATACAGAAATGGAGAAACTTGCGGCCAAGGGGTCAAAACTGCCACATGTGAAACATTTCAAAACTGACTTCTTGTTATTAAATGTGAGATAGTTTGGGTGTGGTTTTTGTGTGTATTGAATTCTGTTCCCTCTGTGGCAGAGCATTGGAATTCCTTCCATTTTAAGTGAATTGTGGTGTGTTTCACTGTGATCATAAACTGCATTCACTATTTTGAGTTTCTGGCAAGGTTTCGTGACTACTCTAAGTTCTAAAAATTTAAAATCCCCCTTAAACCCTATAGCTTTTTGGTCTTGAATTTTATATACATATATATGCCTATATATATATATATATATATATATATATATATATATATAATATACACACATAATATGTGGAGGTAAATGCCTTTCTGATATGATAAAGGCAAAGTGATTTGGAAGATATCTCTAAAAATATGTTAATTCCATTAATTTTGATTTTGGAGCTTTTAACAGGAGATTGTGCTCAACCGCATTAAATGGATTCTAGAGAAATATATATTTTTTCATCCTGATTGAAACAGGATTTTTTAGTTACATTTTAAAGAATATACTTTAAAAATGTTCAGAGGGTTAAACATGACCCCTCAGATAAAGAGAAATCATAACTAAGTGATGAATCTAATGAAAGATAGACCAGAACTTTTCTCATTCATTCAAACTCTAGCTGTTAAACTGAACCCTGTTTTTTGATTTGTGCTCCAACTTCACTTCTTTCCTTACTTAAGTGAAACCTTCTGACACAAATGCATCTGCAAACCAAAGCCCTAAGGAGAGAGAAAAGTGTCTGTCACATTCCCGACAGCGCTGATTTAAGGGTCTACGTGCTGGTGCTAATTTTTTTCTTCTTTTATTTTAATTTCCTGGCTAGAAACTGGCATTTTCCATTTACTTCACTCTCCAGTTCTGATACTGGCACAGTTAATATGTAAAACAGTAGACACAGTTTTCAGACATGAATCTTCATTTAATACTAAATCTTTAAGAGTAGAGATAATAAGTTCCAAATTTGCTGATAAAGAAATGACACAAATGACACAAATTATATTTCAATTCCAAAAGTGAGAAAAGTTGTAGAGTAATTTTGCAAATTTCATAAGTATATCCTTTACTTTGAAAAATATGAAAAATCTCAAGGTCGAACTCAATTTCCCTTTTTCCTTCTTCCCTTTCTTCCTTAGTAGAGTTCTAACAGCACTATAAAAGAAATTCCCTCTCACATCTTAGCCTTTTAAGTTTAAAATGCAAAATGTGAAGACTAATGCAAATAATGTAGTATAGAAACTTGTATTTTCCTAATTTCCTAAGGAAATGTAATTTAAATTTATATTTATTTGAGTGCTAGTGTTCAAGAGTGTGGATGCCTTTATATAGGAGACAGTATTACTTGTCCCATATTCTAAAAGTTAAAGTGTCAATTGACAAATTGATTCTTACTGTTTTCATATCATGAACAATCAGCCTGAGCTCTTTATGGATTCTATATGTTTTCATTGGATAGATATTGTGAACTTTTTAAAATATATGTGATTATGAATATTTCCAAATTGCCTCTTTGTTTTTTTACCAAACCACACTTTTATTTATGTATTTTTCAATAAGTTTAAATCCTTGAAGGGTATAGCATCACGCAGATTCTGTGTCCAATGGCCTTAGCAGGAAGGTTGCTTCAGAATTTTGCACAAACCATGCCACTGTTTCCATGAGCATGAGTTACCTTTCCCCAGATTACTCTGGTTTTGTTAGGTTTTCCACCAGGAGTTACTGTGTTATTCTTTGTACACATAAGCATATCTCTTGCCTAGATAGAAGTCAGTTTCATCTCTAGTATAAATACCCTCAGTTTTAAGAAGAGCTGTGTGCTCCCTCTGGTTCCAGAGACCCTGCTTATAGCCGGCAAAAATGGCCTTGGACCACAGCCTTTCAGACATATTTGTCGTTTTAGAAGTCTTGTTCCCAGCAGACCTCCACAGGCTCCAAATAGCTCCAAATTGCCTTTTAAAATTTCTCAAAAAGTTTAGCTTTGCTACAGTTTCCAACTTCTCCCCTGAGTGTCCAGAGGTCTTCTCTGCCAGTTGGGTTATCCTGAGGTCTCTCCACTTCATTGATCACAAGACCATTCATGGAAGGGATCGTAGATAATATCCATGTATTACAAAAATTATCTAATTTTGAGATATAAATAGACTGGTTGATGTTCCCTAACCCCTGGGTGACAGTTTCACCCATCTTAATTCCTGCAGTACAGTTTTAACAAAGGACAATATCTGTCACTTTTTAAAAGATTTTTTAGAGTAGTTTTAGGTTCATAGCAAAATTAAGACAAAGGTACAGAGATTTCCCATATTTCCCCTGTCCCCACAATGCATCGCCTCTCTAATTATCAACACCCCCTACCAGAGCGGTATCTTTGTTGCAATAGATGAACCTACACTGACACACCCTAATCACCCAGAGTCCATAGTTTACATAAGAGTTCACTCTCAGTTTCGTACATTCTATGGGTTTGGACAAATGTGTAATGACATTCGTCCATCATTCTAGTTTTATACAGAGAGTATTTTTATTGCCTTAACAATCTTCTATGCTCTGCCGAATTCACCCTTCCCCCTACTCCAACCCTGGCAACCACTGGTTGTTTTTTTACTGCCTCCTTAATTTTGCCTTTCCTAGAAGTTCTTATAGTCAGACTCACACAGTATGTGCCTTTTCAGATTAGCTTTTTTCACTTAGTAATACTTATGCATTTAAAGTCCGTCCACATCTTTACATGAATTGATAGCTCACTCCTATTTAGTGCTGAGTATTCCATTGTCGGATGTGTCACAGTTTATTTATCCATTCACCTACTGAAGGACATCTTGATTGCTTGCAAATGTTGGCAATTATGAATAAAGCTGCCATAAATATCACTGTGTAGATTTTTGTATAGACATAAGTTTTTGACTCCTTTGGGTAAATACCAAGGAGCGCAAATGCTGGATCATGTGGTAAGAGTACGTTTAGTTTTTTAAGAAGCCACCAAACAGTTATCCAAATATATCTATCATTTTTAAATAAGAATTTCGGTTTTTCGTTTGTTTTTATGTTTTTATTAGCCTGCAACATTGGCGACACGTACAATGTTTCCTTATGTTGAATGACCATTTGAATTTTCCTTTTCTGTGTGAGAAAGCTTTTATTTTTGAATAGATTCTTTATGTTAATAATATACATACCTTTTCATGCTGTGGCAAATAGCTTCTATTTATTTAAGGCTTACTCTGATGGCTGATCTTATACGTCAACTGGGCCATGGTAAGCAACTGTTTGGTCAAACACCAGTCTCGATGTTGCTATGAAAGTAATTTTGAGATGTGCTTCAAAGAAGAGCTAATTAAAATACATACTCTGTGTAATTCACAGTATTTTTTGTTTGTTTATTCAGCCATGCACCATCTTAAGGTTTACAAAGCACATTTGTACATTCATTAATTCTATTGAACTTCAAGAGTATTCCATAAAGTAGACTTGGTGGATAGCTTCTCTCTTTTTACAGCTATGGAAACACATCTCAGAGAGGAGAAATGGAGGTAGGATCACGCAGCTAATAGATACTAGAGCTGGTATTTTCCATAATTTACTTAGTGTGAAAAATGTTATTAAACATTGCTTAACTCAAGTAATCCTTACTTCCTATAGATTACTTATATTTTATAATGTAATCACACCATAGTTCATTTTCCTCCCCCACCAAAAAATAGAAATAACATTATTGGGGGAAGAGCGGAGCAGGAGAAAAAATTGTCAATCCAATTGAAATAGCAGAATAAAGGCTAGCTTGAATTGAAGATAACATTCATGCTTCCACTAAAATTTATTCAGCACCTTGAGAGTGAATAATGAGAGCAGCATTAACAAGTGACATATAAATAATTTGCTATAATAATTTAGCTTGAAAATATTAATTTTCATGAGTTTTTATTTCATTGAATGGTTTCTTACATGTATAATAAATCTTAGAATTCAGGTCTCATTATTTATTTTCCCTTTCTCATGGCTAAACATTATCGTTACTTAACTGACATAATTCCTAGTGACTCCTATTAAATTTCTTCATTGTAGTGTTGAATAAAACAAGTGATACATTGCATCCTTCTGCACACACGCAGCACCTAAACACTGCTATTTTTCAAGGCTTAGTTTTGAGATGCAATGTACAAAATTTCACATTTTTGGCCACAAATTACTCACTATGTTTTCTCATGCTTATTTAGAAATGTCTTTATTTTGTTAGCAAGAAAAAAGAAAGTTCAATATGGTCCAATTTATTTGCAGAGATACTGAATCATGTTTTCTTTGAACACATTTATTTATGCCTCAATTAAACAGGCAATGGTTGGTACATTTAGCACTTGATCAATTTTAAAGTATCAACTGGGGATGTGAATATTCTATTCCTATGTCTTCCTTTTGTTTCTTTTATAAATTCACAAAATAATTGCTTTGAATTCTAAACATCATAAGGATCCATACGTTTAGTGAAATAACTTCACAGCTTATGGCTGAACTTAATTCTATCAGTGAAAAGGAAATACTTAATATTTGGGAGATATAATTTCCCAGTCACTTAGTAAATGATCTCTTTCAGTGAAATCACGATCCACATATTCATCAAATATTTATGTGTTGACCATTAAGTGTTTGTCACTATGTATAAGTCACAATGAATGTTGTAGATAAAGAACCCAAGGAACAATTAGATCTGGCACAATTGTGAGATTTGCAGAAGTGAAGGTAGGAAGAACTGATGGATCAGAGAAGGAGACACTAAGGAGTCAGTCAGAGAAGCCAACCTCTCTCAGGTACCAAAGTTGAAAAGGGAAACTCATGGAAAGGTCTATAGGAAGCCACTGACCTTCTCTAGCTACCACTTCTACAGTTTACAGTCCAGCTCCTGGGGGTGGTCCTAGGTTTGCTGTGGTCAACTGGGCTGGCATTTAGAAATAAGAGCTAGAAGAGGAGCAGAGGAGATTGCTGTCAGGCAGCAACTTGCCAGACATCTTTAAATTTGTTCATCATCACATTTGACTATTGTGGTGTTGAGAGTAATGGTGGCTGCTTCACTCTGCCTTTTAAATCTGCCTTAAGTTCCACTGTTGACAAATTCTGATCCAGAAACCTTTTGTGAACCACCTCCACTAAAAACTGTTTTACATAGTTTGTTGTTGTTGTTGTTGTTGTTGTTGTTACTCATGCCTTATTTTAGATTAATTTCCTCAGAAGCAATTTCTAAAAGCAAGATTTGGGAGTGATTTGTTAAGAAGAGTTCACAGGAAAACCTGAGAAGAAAGTAGGAAAATAAAACCAAGAAGGTCAGCAAAGTATGTGATATCCCACAAAGACCCATGGTGGGTAACTTTGGCTCAACCCTGGAGGGGAACTCTGGAGAAAGTGTAGATCGTATGTCCAAGTGATCCTTATTAAGGGCAATAAAGCTGGGTATTTATATCCTCACCTTAATCAGATACTTGTTAAGGAATGCTTGTGGAAGGGATGTAACATAAAAGCTTTTCCATATTTACATACATTCAGGAAATATGTACTCTGAAAGTTTGAGACCAGTCTTCTAACAAAGAGATACACAGTTGTTACCATTGATACTAAAAGTACATAGGGACCCAGTGTGCATGAAAATGGCAACAGGATCCATGGGGAAATGGACAGACATCTTCTGCACAAATAACTGTAATTCTAAATAATACATCCACTGGTATCTTAAGTAATATAAAGTATACCTACATAGAGACAAAGATGAGATAGAAACAAAAAGGAGGGAAAGTATTTTTTATTAAAAATTGTTATTATTTTTTCTAATTTCCATAATATTCTTAAATATGTCTATAGAAAATAAAAAGAAAAAAGTAAAGAATGGTGATATGGATGAGATAGTAAAAAGTTTTCTGCAGATGTATTGAACAGACTTCAGGAGTCCAAGTGAGGAAATATATACCCTACTTTACCAGTTATACAATGCCCCAGTCAGTCTCCATAGACTCTTAGAGCTTCAGTTATGGTTACAGAGCAGTGACTAGTTATGGGTCTCTAAGCACCTGAACATACACACATCTTCACATAGTTCAATCTGGTACACCAATTATTTGATCAGTTTTATAGGGAAAAGGAAAAAAGAAGTCTCATTGGGATCCTTGACAGTCCCATTTGCCATTCATTAACAGCATAGCAATTTTGTCGACTGACCATGATTATTACAAAAGAGAACACTCTGCTAATATAGGACACTGCATTCAAAATCAGATAAAAAAACTAAACATACTAATTAGATTAAATGTGAAAGTGGAATTGGATACTCTTATGAAGCATATTTTAGCTTTTTAAGGACTGATTTTATAATTGCTCTTTTCATATAAATAACTTGCTATGACAAATCTCTAAAAAAATTGTAAAATTTCTTTATTCAATGTAAAATGATTTTTATAGTGTGATGGACCAAGGTTTTAATAACAATATACATAATCTACTTTATAGAGAGAAATTGCAACATTCTAAGTACATTTTTTCTTAAGCAGGGCTGCCCTAGAAGAGGAAATATATAAATAGATATTAATTTTGATATCTACCTTTCTATAAGTATATTTATACTTATGTATGTATATATAAACTATAAGAAGAATTACCTCATATTTTAAAATATTTCATTGATAAATATTTTTAAAAGATATATATGAGAAAGTATTTATAAAAGATGTTTTTACTCATCGGCAAATGAGATCTATGATCAATATCTAAGTACAGTTCTTACTGATATAAGTTTTGTTTACAGAAAATGTAGTTGTATGACCTGTGTAGAAGCAGACATATATGTGCATGTGAAGGTAAATAGTTAAAATTCATTTATGTATCTTGGAGAAATATATATCTCAGTCTATTTGGGTTGATGTAACAGAATACCAAAGACTGATTAGCTTATTAATAACAGAAACTTATTTTTCACAGTTCTAGAGGCTGAGAAGTCCAAAATCAAGGTGCTGGCACATTCAGTGTCTGCTGAGGGCTGGCTCACTTGTTCATAGACTGCCATCTTCTTTCTGTGTGCTCCTATGGTGAAGGTGGAGTCTTTGAGATCTCTTTTGCAAGGGTGCTAATCCCATTTTTGAGGGCTCCACCCTCATGATCTAATCACCTTCCAAAGGTTCTACCTTCAAATGTCATCACGTTGGGTATTAAGTTCCAACATGAATTTTGAGGTGACACAAACATTTAGTCTATAACAATATATAAATATGTTGTAAGTATTAAATGCTATACTTTTTTTCCTTTAATGACATATTTTAAGAAACTTCAAGTATGTTACATTAATGTAATCTACCTTGAAACAGTTCATTTCCTTATTGGGATTTTAAAAATGAGATTTAAGTTTGTAGACCAAATCATATTTCCAAATTTCTAAAGATTTACAACATGTTAGGAAATCTGATGGCAAAACTATGAATATATATCAAAAGTATTTGTATGAATATACCATATTTTTATCCATTCATCAGTTGATGGACATTTGGGTTGTTTCTAATTTTTGTCTATTATAAATATGCTGCTGTGAACATTCATGTTCAAATTTTTGTGTCAATACATGTTTTTATTTCTCTTGGGTATATACCTAGGAGTGGAATTGCTGGATCATATAGTTACTCTATGTTTAAACTTTTGAGGAAGTACTAGACTGTTTTCCAAAGCAGCTGCATCATTTTACATTCTCATACAATAAAATATTATTTGACAATTAAAAGAAATTAAATATTGACACTTGCTACCACATGGATAAACTTTAAAAACATTATGCTAAGTGAAAGAAGCTAGTCACAAAAGACCATATACGGTATGGTTCCATTTGTCTGAAATGCCCAAGTAGGCAGATCTATAGTGATAGAGAGTAGATTAGTGGCTTGCAGAAGGTGGGTAGAGAGGAGACAGGGAATGACTGCTAATGAGTATGGTTTTTTGTGGGGAGGGCGGGTAATGAGAATGTTCTAAAATTGATTGTGGTGATGGTTGAACAACTCTGTGAATACACTAAAAACCATGGAGTTGTACACTTTAAATAGGAGAATTGTGTGGTTATGTGAATTTTATCTGAATAAAACAGTTCTTTAAAAAAAAGTATTTGTGTTACAGATGGCAAACATTTGGACATTGTGAAACATTCAGAAAACCACCACAAATTTAGTTATTTTATTGTTATTTGGGGGAGAGGAATATTACTTTTTTTCAGAATGTCTAACTAGAATATGGCTTGCCATCTATTCTTTACATATACTATTTCATTTAATGTTCATTAGAACATTGCACTTTACTCATTATAGATAAAAAAAAAAAAAATGACACAACATTTCAAGTTACAGTTTCTTCATATTGGAGGCTGAGTTTGAAATTATTTTAATTTGATTCCAAATTTGGGATGTTTTCCCGTAAAAAAAAAATTCATTGGTAATTCATTAATCCATTCCTCCCTCCCTCCCTCCCTTCCTCCGTCCTTTTGTTCCTTCCTTCAACAAATGTCCATTGAGTGTCTATGATGTGTCAGGCATTGTTCTAGACAATGGTAAAAAAATAATAATAACAATAACAACAAAACAAAAATAGTGTACCCACTTTCACAAAAAAGTTCAGCTTAATAGAGGAAACAGATGAAGGTTTAAAAAATCAAAAAACTATTATTACAAAGTGCAATGTGTACCTGGCTATATCAAATTAGCACTTGACAAAGAGACAGGCCCTATCCTTTGAAGACATGAAAAGCATCTCTATGGAAACATGATGAACTAGGGAAATGGTGTGTGTGTGGGCATGGTGACAATCCAGGCAGATGAACTAGAAAGTGCAGAGCCTTTGAGTCAGCCATAATAAGGTACACTTGAAAAACTGTCAGTGTGGATATCACAAAAGAATGGGTGACGGGTGATGAGGCGGGGGAAGAGCATCAAGAATCAGCTGACGGAGGCATTATATGACATACTATGAATTTCTGCCTTTATCCTGTGAGAAATGGAGTATTTTAAGTGGATCAAGCTAAAGGAGAGAGTATGATTTTGAAATTGCTGCATTTACATGCCTTTGAGATATTGAAATACAGGTATATATTTGTCAGTTAGATATATTGTTTGGAGACTAGAAAAAAAATGTATGGAATGAAACACAGAGAGTTAATATAAGTATGTGACCAGAAACATATTTAACATACAAATATCAAACTGTTTTGGTAAGTACACTTGCTGTATGCTAAGAGACAAAATTAGGAGAGTTTTAGAGAAGAAAAAAACCCACTTTCCTCAAAGTGATATATGATATATGATATCCTATCATATCACAGATGAATCAACAGTTTTACATAGTTCTTAATGTTTGATGTTTTTGAGTCAAGATCACAGAATTTAATGGGTTTTTATATATGATAATATATTTCTAATGTCAGTTTTATACCTTATAAAATGTGTTGTTTGTTGTTGAAAAGTAATGTTTGAAATCTGGTTCACAGCACAGTAGTCTACACGGGAATAGTTTAAAATCCATATCTTATTTTACTATAATAACATTGTTAATTAATATATAAATGTATATCAGAGATCTATCTATTGATCTAGTATCTATATCTAGAATCTTATACATGGACATATCTATTCTACCAAATATCTGTTTTGGAAAATATGGTTTTTAAAAGAAAACCTAGTTCGATATACAGAAAGCTAGGTCAGAGTATTCAAAATTGCCTAAAAGCGTGATTTCACTTGATAAGTACTACCGGAAATGTTAAAATAATTATAACTGACTTAGCTTAAGCATATTAAGTAACATTGTCAATTTAATAAAATATATTTCAGAGACTTCCATTTCTAGAATGTAATAGATCATAGTAGGCTAATGCTTCTGCTGCATCCACTAGAAAAAATCTGGATAAATTTAATATATATTTATATCTATAGATGTTAGAGATCTCTGGATAAGCTACCTTTTAGAAAGGGTAGAACCATTACAAAGTGAGCTAAAGATTGTTGAAAATTTTCCATTTATGAAGCATTTGGGATTTTAGGTCCAAGTAAGGAGCTTCTTCCTGCAATTGCTACTTCCCTGATACCTTCATGCTTTTGATTTACCCTTTGAGTTACCTAGTTAACAGCTTTATATCTAGTTTGCAAATTATTTATATTAATTTATTCTGTTAAAATAACTGGTGTGATTTATATCTCATAACTGGACTCTCACTAGGAAAAGTGGGAATTTAATACATTGTATTTAAAATTAGGAATAGCATTTAGTGAGGAGAGACTGAAGACAGACTCCTGGTAGATTTCTGCATATTTGCATATCCCCTACTGAGAACATTAAGCTTCTATAAAATTAACCATACCAAATAACTAGTGTATATTTGCTCATGAATTTTATTCTGTAAATATTAAGCTGAATGTTAAGGTTAGGGTTATTACTCATTTCAAAGGCTGTCTTATGAATGATACATTTTCAGGTGTGTCTGAAAGAACTGTGCAGTGATCATGTAAGTAGGGGGCCCACTTTGTGGTATCTTGGGTCTGAGGGAAAGAGACAAGGAAGGAAAACTATAAAAAAGAAAAGTAGGAAAAAGGAATTCTAAAATTTAGATGAATGTATTAAATTAATAGAAGCACCTTTTGAAACATATTCAAAGGAATATTAATCATTTTAATGATTATAAATTTCAACAGTACTTATTGGTCAATAACATGATTCACAATGAATACATTAAAAATAATATTCTGATATAACAATTGTCAGGAATGTGAGTTTAAGAATTTTATTAAGATTGTAGACTATGGATACAGAAAAGAGGAAAATATGAAGAATTTTCATTGTATTCTATTTGCCTTTCCTTAGAAGTACTTTATATAGATTTTCCAAAAGCATATTTTTAATAATATATTATTGACTTAATTCTTTCTGTATGCCTAATCTTTTCAACTAAGAACAATTCCTAAATTTCTTCTCTATACTTAAAGTAGTCAAAGTTATCTGTCAGCTCTCCATTTTCTCCAAAAAATAATAAAAATTGTATTAAAGCAGCAGAAATCTCTGAACTAGAAATAAAATATGTTTAGCTGTGAAGACAAAGCAGACTAGCCAATTTCAGCATTCAAGTCACTGAGCTTTTCAACATATGTTCCAACATCTCAGGACTTGTTATAGAAAAATTCACTTCACTCTCCCCATCATAAAAATGAAAATATATAAATCATTCACCTTTCCAGATTTTCAGACATAAACCTGGAAACATCTGTGGCTTTTTGGTTCACTTTGCAATATTCAGACTAGTCATTCAGTGTTTGACTTTTTTTTTCAATCCTGGAATCTGTTTTCATAAGAACCACTACCTGTTACAAGCCTGAATATTTTGGCAGAGTTTTTGGTTACTTTTTTAGTTTTCCCCTGATATGTTTTACTTTTTCCCCAGGATTTCTTTGCTAATGACAGCTATGACCTAACTGCAGTGAAAAGCATCAGCATGATATTTGAGGTTGATACATCTGGCAGAGAAAAGGCCAAAAGAAAATATGAGATATTTCATCACTAAAGAAAATGCAAGATTGGGTATTATAAACCATGCTAATGGTATAGGGTGATCTTAGTTTCAGTTTAGTTTTGTTTTTTAATTTGTTAGTGATGACACTATTCACTATTTACTGTCCCAAAATCAATGAGTAAATATAGTCACAGAAATTTTTGGAACATAGGAATAAAATAGAGAAACTTATGACGGAATTATTGGATGCAGGCAGAAAACACTATTAAAAAAGGGTAAACATCCTATTGGCAGCATTTTCTTTTTAAAAAGATAGCCTTAAAGTTGGGATCTTAATGTGATGAAGATAATATGTTACCGTATGGTCTCCATTGGTTTTAAGAGTCCTTTTTTTAATCAGCTCTTTATTTTGAAATAGCAAGTCTGTATTAAAAAGAAAGTGCTTTCAGATTATCTCCATTATTTCTTCTTTCAAAATCTTGGTGATAAGTTGGTTGTCTCTCTTAATGAGGCACCCTGCAGCTTCAAAATTTAGTAAAGATTATCTAGCAAAATAAAAAAGAGGTAATCACAGGCAAGTATTTTTGTTTTTATTTGTCTTTTATCGCCTGAGTTTCAAGTGGAAACAACTTTTCCTCCAAAAATGCAAACCAGGAAGAACACACTTCCGGAAAGGCATGATGCATATTTTATTCATTCATGTATACAATCAATCCTTCCACAAACAAAACAGTTTCCAGAAGCCCATGATAAAAGCTGAATTTAAAAGATAAAATCTCCCTTCCCTAAAGGAACTTACATCCCTAAAAAGGGAAGTGATATGCATATAGCCAATAAATTATTATATGCATTAAAAGAGGTAATTACAAGGTAAAACAGGAGAATAAAGAACATAGTGATGAAGACCCCCCATAAAATGTATGGTAACAAGCATTGATTTCAGAGGTAATTCTTTAAATGGGTCTTTGATGATCTTCTAAAAGATTTTTGTTTGGTTTACCAGACAAACAAATGGAAAAAATTATTTTATTTATTATAATTATTTATTTATTTATTTATTTTAGAGGATTAGATATGTGAATAAAACCAGAAGTATGAAGTAGAATATCATGTTAAAGGAACTGAATATTCTTTTACACTTTTGTTAGAGCAGGGGTCAGATGACTACACTGCATTGGCCAAATCCAGCCCGCCATCAATTTTTATTGGAATGCGCCTCACCCATTCTTTTAGTATTGTCTATTGTTACTTTCTTATTATAAAAGCAGAGGTAAGTAGTTGAGATGGACTACTCATATGGTCCTCAAAGCATCAAATATTTACGATGTGGCCCTTCACAGAAAATAAAAATTGCTGAGCCTAAGTTAGAGTAAAGTTATACGCTAAAAGAAGACAAAGAAACATTGACATGGCCTTGATGTTCCACGGAAGGCGTTAAAGACATTGAGTAATATGGATAGAAATGCATTTCCAAGAGATCAGTGGCAACCTCTGGAGACTTGTTGGGAAAGGAGTGAGACAAGTGGCTTGAAAGGCATTGAAGCAACTATTGCCACCCTCTCAGGTAAAGATAATTTAGGCTGATGAGTTAGGGTACGAGTTAAGGTTCAGTCAGAAAAATAGGAATTGTACTATGTATTTCAACAGAAAGAATCTAAGATAAGACATTCATTAAAACATGTTGGTGACATGAAAAAAACAAACAAAAAAAAAAAAACAAAAGAAAAAGAAAAATTGGGATAATGCAGATAGTACTTGCAGGAAGCAACACATCTCTTCACTCCTGCCTCCCTCACTAGAGTGGTGATGGGATGAAAGAGAATAAGATGAAGATATGAAAATCTAGAGGCATCAAGGAGGGATTTCTCAGAACTGAGACAAACCTCTAAAGAGGGGAGCTGCCTAACTGTTACCTCGGGAGCTCAGAGAAGGGACCCTGCAGAGTTAGGACTCTGGAGATGGGCACTTCACAGATGGTGAAGTATCTCTGAGGGGACACAATGCGTTTACTTCTAAGACTGTCTAAGCAAGACATGGTTTCTCTCTTTCTAGTGCTTAATATATGTATTTTGCACCTATTACATGTCAGGCACTATTAGTTGCTAGCTCACTCACAGTGTGCTATTTCATTCATTAATTTCCTTCTTTCCTTCCTTCCTTTCATTCTTTCTCTTTCTCTCATTCTCTGTCTCTCTCCCTTCTCCCTCCCTCCCCTTCTTTCCTTTCTTTTCTTCCTTTTTCCCTTTTCAGTCTTTACCTTATTTTACCACATCTTTGGTTGCGAAAACTCTATGTTAAACAATTGAAAGAGAGAAACACATTCATGAACTAATAATTAATTTTACAAGAAGAATTCCAGAAACTTTTCTATACTTTACAACATTTGATCCTCATGATAATCTGTGAGTCAAGTATTGTTGCCTATGTTTCATTAGCTGATAAGTTGAAATATGGGGAGTTTAAGTATTTTTTTTCTAAGTTCAGATAACTGATAAATAGTTAAATACAGATCTTTATAATCTCTGGGCATTGGTATTTCTATATTAATAAAGCTTTCTTTCATATCAAGTAGTATTTTAGAGCAAACCAATTCTCTTGAATACTAATCTAGCATCACTGGTCCTGTTATAACATTGACCCTTAATTTAGGCTAAATACAAGAGTTGCCTTTGCTGTTTTATCAAAAAGCAAAGCCTGAAAAAGTGATTCCGTGGAGTTACAAAAAAGAGGGAGAAGGAAAGACAACTGAAAGTTGTGTTTTCTGAGTTGACCACTGGCAATGTTGAACTTTGAATACAGTACTCCTGGTAAATAGCAATGGTCAAGAAGTCTCCTCCAAATTTTTGTGTTTTGGGAAAGGGCTTACTACAAAGAACAATTCTTCCCCATATGACTTACATAAGACTTCTGGTTGATTCCCTTGTTTACCTATGAAAAGGCCAGGTATAGACCCTTCAAATTCCCATTCTCTGTCTCAAAAATAATTAGCTGAACGGTTTGTCCCCACTCACCAATTTGGATAAAATGCCCACTAACTTGATTAAACTATAGCTGGGCTTCTCTTCTCCCCTTAGGCCCCTGAACTTTGGTTCATTCTCGAGCATTGGAAACAACCTCTTCTTAATGGTCCCTCCTGAGAACCAACTGATGTCAAGGAAAAACACTCTCTGATAAACTCTGATCATCTCATTGGCTCAGCCTACTCCCCTACATCCACTTCTTTCCAGCCAGTTCTCAGGAGGGTTTTTATTTGACACCACGTGCATGAGATACTAATGTACCACCCAGTGAGATAAAGAAAGGGGAGCATTTACTGAGCAGCTTCATCTCCCCTTGGTTAAGTGTGGCCTCACTGGTGTTAGCTCCCCCAAATTTCCCAGTTGCACCTTGAAGAAATGTTGTAAATTCACCTCACCACCCACCTCACACACAGTTTTGGGGTTTGAATAGGAGTCTGATGGGGGTCTATATCTCTGTATCTTATAAAACTTAGATGGTGGTGTTAATCTTATAAGTCCTCTGGGAGACAGTTTGGTTTCTGGTTTATTATCTTGCCAAGGGGCTGGAGGAACCTGTTTTAGGGTCCTCCACGTGACGCTTTCTGCCAAAAATGTCTTACTCCACAGTTCAGGGACTCAATGAAATACTTCTTCAAACTACTAGGCATAACTATATCAATTGTATACTTAGGTACTAGAAAATAGCCACAGCGTTAGTCCATGAATATATTCGACCCACTGTATAATGGACTTGAGTCAGACTCCATTTACCACTTATACTCCTTAAACCCTCATTCCATCTAGAAAATCATGATGGTACTTTCAGTCCCTTGGTATCAATGTCAACTCAGACACCATGTCCAACAGTGTTCAAAGAGTTTGGATATTTCACTTTCATTCAATACACTGCAAAGACTTTCCTCCAGCAGCTCAGCTTCCCCATAGGTCAATGGGCTGTGAGGCAGAGGAAATTACTTTTAAAAACTGGTCCAGGGGTTGCTCTTTTTCACCATGATCATTGGTGTCCACTTTCTGCTCACTAGCTCTCATTTCTTATTTCTTAGTTATTCAAGTTAAGTAATACCTATTTAGCTTTCTATCTTTCTCATTCTTCAAAACACTGGGATCTATTAATCATCTTTACAAATCGCTGCAGGTTATAGCAATCTAATTACCATTTGGCCTCTGTGATCCATTATGGTCATTAATCCACCTTGTTCCTGCCCAAGGAGTGCTGCCACCTGGCCTCTGCCATTCCAGAGTCTATCATCTCCCATTCAAAATAGGGAGTCCAGTCAATAGGTATATCTCCTGCATTTAACCTTGGCATGAAGAAGAGTGCCTCTACCAAGAATTTTAAAGGCGCCAGTACACCCTTACCCATACATTTCTAACTGCTTTAACAAAGAGACTATTCTCTGTTTCTTCCCAAGGGAGTAATTTTTATTTCCTTGAGCTTTCTGGCTCCTCCCTCAGTACTCTTTTAAGCTACCTCCATTTTAGTTACTGTAGATTAGTGTTTCTTAAGTTGAAATATGATACAAATTATTTGGGGCCTTGATAAATACAGATTCTGATTCAGTACATCTAACAGGACTTAAAAGTTTTATTTCTTATATCCTCCTGGGTGAAACATATTCCAGTCTGTAGATGACCCTTTGAGTAACATTACTACAGACAGTTGTTACATGCAAACTGCAGAAAGCCATCCCATCAAAGACAGTTTCCAAGTGCTTCTAGGTCAATAAATCGTTCTTATACTTGGACCCATTGGACCAATACTTACTAGACCCATCCACATTTTTCCTTGTTTCTTTTTGGTACCTATTTTTTGTCCTATAATTTCTTCAGTATGTGAACAATTTGCTGCCAGAGCAGAGACCACATTTTCCTGCTGGACTGTGCTATGCCCTAGTCCCTTGAAACAGGTGAAGGACAAAAAGAGTCAAACAGAAAAAGAAGAAAAGCCAACCAGTTCTCCATCCATTGTGATCTTTGGAACAGCTTTATGAAATGTTTCTCAGATCTTTGCACTCAAAGAAATAGATAATTTCTTCTGAAATGTGTGAATGATAGACCCATTAGTTTGAACTTCCCTGAACTTTTGAGGTACACATGTACAAAGGTTGAGGGGGTTTCAGTGGGAGTCCCATGATATGGCTGCAGAGAAGCCTTGGGGTAGGAAATAAGGAGCTGTCACACTGCACAAATCTTGCACAAAACTGGTAACTGCAGTATTGGATAATGCAAGAGGTGGGACCAAAATATTTGAAATGGCACAAAAGAGTTGTCCATTATATCTTCCATCTATCTTTTTGAACCCACCTCCCTGTTTATGTTCTTCCCTCCCCTTTTTTTCTTCTATTTGTTGCCCAGTGTCATCTGCCAGCAATAGTCGTCATGTGGTTACCAGATATAGCTTTTTAAGGCTTTTTTTTTTTTCTAACAACAAGCCAGTCTCTTCCAGTCTTTGCACTCTGAAAACAAGTTCTTAAGCTGATACTGAGCAGGGCGCTGTGGGGCTCCTGTGCACAAAGCCTTTCTGTGTCCCCCATTTCTTTGTTTAGAGGAAACAGCCTTCATTCAGCCTCCATGACCTTCCCTGAGTTCCAATGGGCAGATTCAAGCAGTTGTTAATTAAGAAAGGGAGGGGATGCAAGACCAGGGAGAAACAAACAGTCAAGAGCAGCCTTGGGGCAAGGTCCTGTTTCCCCATCAATGGATACACAGAGCAATATCTTTGAGCTATTGCTATTCTGAGATACGGAAAACCCCTCCAGGTGGGAGAAGTTAATGATTAATGATGGTATGCTGCCCACAAGCATGTAAACCCCAGACCAGCTGGACCTGAAAGTTGATGATGATGACTCCTACTTACCTCACCACCAGCCCATCAGAAGAATGTCCACAAGCTGATCACTCTCTCTTTGAACAATTACTATAAAACTTCCCACTATCTTCTCCAACATTGGGCACCAGTGTACAGAGAAGCTGAGCTTTCAGCATCAATTTTGGCACCCAAAGTGGCTGGTGCCGAATCTTATCTCAGAGACAGAGTTTTGGGTGAAGTAACAAAGGATAACTTTATTACTTTGCCAGACAAAGGGGGACACAGCAGGCCCCTGCCTCGAAAAACTATGTGTTCCCACCCAGGAGGATTTGATGAGGAGTTTTATGACAATACTTCCCAAGGGTGGGGTTGCTGACAAGATTAGGGTGTGTGCAGGGTCTCAGGTCGTCCATCTCCTACTCTTGATGAGCTTCTCTGGTCCCTTTCATCTCGCCTCAGATGGTTTCTTGGCTGCTCCTCCCTTGATTAGCAGCTGTTCGAATCTGCCCTTTGGAACTCAGGGAAGGTCATGGAGGCTGGAGTCTTGCCTACAAGAAATGGGGGACAAAAAGGCCTCCATGCCCGGGAGCCCCACAGGGCCCCCCCTCGGTTTCAAAGTTAGTCCTGCTGATACTGGAAACACAAACTTACATTTAAGTCTAGAACTACCTTTCACTCTCTAGGCTTGAATATTTTATTTTGTTTCCTCATCTGGAAAGTAAGGGTAATGCTAGTAATTTTTAATGTGCAAAAATTCATTTGTGATAATATATGCAAAAATGTTCTGGAAACACGAGAGCTCTAAACAAAATATTATCTGTTGTTTTATGTAATAATTAATTCTTAATACATGAGAACAAAGACCTATGAAGTGCTTAAAAAGTGTTTTCCTTCCAGAATTACACGTTTAAAAGGAGAAAGGTGTAGCTGAAATGAATAAATGCTTAAAGTTAGAATTTCTAACATTTCAATGGGATAGGTATTTTCATGATGCTGGGGAGGTATTTCTCAAAATCTCCTTTTCTAGGTTACTTGTCTCCCCTTCTTTTGACACTTGTTCTATTTTTTAACAACTTCTGAGTATCGGTACATACAAATAACTGCCCTTTTCTGAGCACTCAGTTGGTGCCAGTAGCCCTGCTAGCTTCTTTAAACACCTTACTGTATTTATTCCTCACAATAAACCTGAGAGATAGGTATTATTATGGTTCCATTTTACATATGACACTAGTCTTTAAAGTCTTAAAATATGTCCTAGTTAGAACAGAGTTAGTATGTGGCACAGCCAGTGCTTGAATCCAGGTTTGTATGAAAAGGCTTCTAAGCTCTGTATTCCACAGTTGTTATATTCTTGATCACTAGCATGACCACACCTCTTGAACTGCCTTGGACAATCCCAGTTTATGTCTGTTATCCTGATCTAATTAGTAGTTTATTTCAAATTATCCCAGTTTTAATGATAAATTATTTGGTTACTTTATTATTCAGACTTTTTTGTCTTGTTTTAAAATAGCGTTTACTTCATATTTTTCAATTGTGTCTGTGTATTTTAAAATAATAATACAGTTTCATTCTCTATATCTTACACTATACTTGATGTGAGCAGCTACTTGGCTGGCACATGTATCATGTCACAAAAATTCTTGGCACAAAGAATTGGTATAGGATTTCCCTGGTGGCGCAGTAGTTAAGAATCCGCCTGCCAGTTCAGGGGACACGGGTTCGAGCCCTGGTCTGGGAAGATCCCACATGCCGCAGAGCAACTAAGCCTGTGTGCCACAACTACTGAGCCTGCGCTCTAGAACCCATGAGCCACAACTACTGAGTCTGCATGCAACAACTACTGAAACCCGCACACCTAGAGCCCGTGCTCCGCAACAAGAGAAGCCACCACAATGAGAAACCTGCGCGCCGCAATGAAGAGTAGCCCCTGCTCACCGCAACTAGAAAAAGCCTTCGTGCAACAACGAAGACCCAGTGCAGCCAAACAAATAAATAAATATATTTTTTAAAAAAGGAAAGAAATAATTGGTATAACCAATATCTTAAAGTAGCCAACCTTGGTTTGGTGCTAAAAAAACAAATCAAAAAACCTAAACAAAAACAAAACACAGTAATAAGTATCTCTTATATGTCTAGCGCTAATACATATTTCTTATATTTCTCCAACATTTCATCATAAACTTGTTTGTGCAAGAATTCAGAGATTATAGTTCAAAGGTTTTTTTCAAGGCTAAAAATTTCTGATATAGTCCTGTTAAGAAAAATCTTTTAACTCTCTACCAAAGAGTTCAGTAAGATACCATGGATAATCCCATATTTGAACTCATATTTTGCTATTATCTTGAAAAGAATTCAAGGTTTTGTACAATGTGTTCTAAAATAGACTATTTACTAATGGGTAATTTGTGTAGTCAAGATGGTTACAGCAGGATCGTTTTGAGATTTCTGAATCATTTTGATGATTTTCCTGTTAGGAGAAAAAATATGAAGAGACTAGTCTTTTCCCCCCTGTCACTTATAAATGGATTATATGTCTAATAAATACTAGTTTACTGCTATTGATTCCACAGACATGTCATATCACAGGTTACAGCTGGATAACTCAGGACCTCAAACAAGAGCTCTCAGTTTCTGTATTAATTGGTCATTGTGACCTGAATTAAAGTGAAGAAGAGACCTTACTAAGAAATTACTATAATATGTTTAATGGATATTTCAATTCCTATAGTACAAAAGTTGCCAACATTTTTCCTTTTATGATGAAATTAAGAGTATAGATTTCTTACATATTCAGTGATAAGTATATTTCCAACATTTAGTTATAAAAGCCCTATAAAGTAGGCTGATTATATACATATTCAACTCTACTGCTTAATATATATCTGTGCCATTTAAACTTGGTATAATATATGTTGTATATTTTTATTGGAAGACTTGTCTTCTATATTTACTCACTGATAGTGTGACTGTTTATAACCATCCAGAGAGTGTATAATGGAGGCTAGCAGAGAGTAATTTTATTTTATGAAAATATATAGAAATATATAGAATTATCTCCATTCACAGTATTGCTATTAGTTTTAGCTTTCCTTTTTTTTACACAATTACTTATTTTAAAAAATGTTCCTATTGATGTGATGACATTTTTTGTCATATGTCTTTAATGATAAATAAATTTTAATTGAAATAAATAATCAAAACCACTTTTTTTCAATAGATGTTGTGATGAAAAGGAGTGGTCATGGATTAGAGTTCAGAAAAGCTGATTATTGGCTTTTCTCTCCCATTGCTACTTATTGAATGTGTGACTATAAGCAATCCGACTCTTTTACATCACTTTTGTAAAAGTAGATTATGTTATTCTATATTCTTGGTACTGATCTTTCTACTGATCTTAAAATTTAAACTCTTTCCTCCATATCTTTACCTTAGAAAATGGGGCAAATCTGACTGTAGCTGATGCTCCATTCCTGACGAATTTCTTTTAGGAATGTTCTAAAAGATCCAAGACTTCTGAAATGAATGTTCCCACTCTCTTCAAGATTTAAGGATGATTTAACATCTAATCTATACTCTAAAAGCCACATTTACTTAGAATCAATCTTAATTTTATAACCTTTGCTCATAATTGGTGTTGAAAGGATAAATTATATATAGTAGACTTATAAACCTCAAGTTACTTCTTGTGAACAGTGAATATCATGATTCAGTTAATTAAAATGCAAACCCAAATTGAATTGTCATGGGTGTAGACAGAATAATGGTCTTCCAGAGATGTCCACAACTAATCTCAGTATCTGTTAGTGTGTTAGGTTCCATGGCAAAGGAGAAATAAGGTTGCAGATGGAATTAAGTTTGCCCATCAGATGACATCAAAGTAGGGAGATTATCATGGAGTATCTGGGTGATCACAATGTGATCACAAGGATTTTAATATGGAAGAGGGAGGCAGAAGAGTCAGTGTAAGAATGACAGAATGTGAGAAAGATTTGAAAGCAACTGCTGGCTTTGAAGATGGAAGGGAACCATGAGCCAAGGAAGAGGGGCAGCCTCGAGAACCTGGAAAAGTCAAGGAGAGGGATGATCCCCTTGAGCCTCCAGATTGGAACATAGTCTGGACAACAAGTTGATTTCAGCCTAGTGAGATCCATACAGATTTCTGACCTACAAAACTATAAGATTAAAATTTGCACTGTTTTAAGCCAAAAAATGTGTCGTAAATTGTTATGGCAGCCATAAGAAACTAATACAGTTATTAGCAGAAAACTAGTACAGTTATTAATGAACAGCTACTTTGGTACAAAACTGATTGTACATTTAATTATTAAATTGATTTCTAAGCAATTTTCCAATCTTTCAAAAAACTCATGTCTCATTATACAATACTGTGTGTGCAGTAGAATGAAAATCATGAAGACTTTAGAAACCTGGAAAATATAAATATAAGCAGAAAAAGCATGAAAATAGCATGTGTTATTATTGCAACTCTATAAAATACAAACGTATGTAGAGAAGATCTGGAAAATAACAAGAAGCACAAAAGTTATAGTGAGGTTGAAATATCAGTTTTTAAATTTTATGTATTTTTATTATTCAGTCACACAGTTGTTGTTATTAATTGTGAAACTGGTGTAAAAATAAACAGGTGGTTTCAGCAGGGAACTGAGCCCCCACAGCCACCCAACATCAACAAGCAGGATTAGGAGGTGCTGTCTGGGCTAGTTGACACTCTCTGCTGTCCCTTTGCCTAGTGTTAGCTTGGTCCAGTGGAGAGCTGATCTGTCACCCAACCCAGTATCAACGAGGTGGAAAGGTGGAATGAAGTGGTTCCAGGTGAACATAGTGGTGACTCCACATCTCCCTTCCATTCTACTCTGTCTTACTCCACCTCTGGTGTCAATGGGATACAGTAAAATGTTGAACTTCCACTTCAATCCAGCAACAACAGAACAATGAAAATTTGCTCTTTACTTACTCTCTCTGTGGTGTTAGAGGCCCAGTGTAAATCTGAGCTCACACCTCAACCTGAATGCCAGGAGGAGTTGCAAATTGTTGCCTCACTTTCTCTGGGAAGGTGTTAGCAGAGCTGAGGGGGAAGGGAACTTTCACAGAATCTTCATCTGTATGCAATGAGGCAGTGTGAGTCTTTTGTTGGGATTGGTGGGATTGGTGAGGGGGGCACAGTGGGAAGCTAAACATGCACTCCTGGCCTTTACACTAGCTGTCCACAGGGAAACATCCTGCTTCACCAAAAAAAAAAAAAAAAAGTTGATAAGTGTGGAGGGATAAATTAGGAGGTTGAGATTAACATATACACACTACTATATATAAAATAGATAACCACCAAGGACCTACTGTATAGCACAGGGAACTATACTCAATATTTTCAATATTTTGTAATAACCTATAAGGGAAAGAATGTGAAAAAAATATATATGTATAACTGAATCACTGTGCTGTACACCTGAAACTAACATTGTAAATCAATTATACTTCAATAAAAAAATACATAGACTCTGGAGTCTTATACTATCATATTTAAAATGTTCAGAGTATAATTGAGAAAACATTTATTATATCCAGAACTAGGAATATCACAACATGAACAAGAGAAGATATGAACAGATACCAATAGCAAGACAAATTAGATGTTAGAATTATCTGACAAGTATTTTAAAACAGCCATCATAAAATGCTTCAACAAGCAACTTAAATTCTCTTAATCAAAAAATAGAAAATCTCAGCAAAGAAGTAAAAAATTATAAAATAAGAATCAAATAAAATGTATATAACCGAAAAACAAATCACAAAAACAAACAAACAAACAAATAAATAAATAAATAAATAAATAAATAAAATTCACTGATGGGCTTCAGTGATGATAAGAGGATGAAATTAATTAACTTAACAGAATTTGTGCAATCTTAATATTTGAGAGAAGTAGCCTGAAAAAAATCAACAGATGCTCGTGAACAAGTAGAACAATAACAAAAGAGATCACATTTGTATTTTTGACCAAAAGGAGAAGGTGGAGAGAGTAGAACTGAAAAAGTATTCAATGAAATAATGGCTAAAACCTTCCCAAATTTGCCAAAACACAAACCTGCAGATTCAAGAAGCTCAGTGAATGCTAAATAAGGTAAAGCCAAAGTAACCCAAGCCAAGATGCATCATAATTAAACTTCTGGAACTAAAGACAAAGGAAAAGTCTTGAAAGCAGCCAGAGATAACCAGCACAATAGGCAAAGGAACACCAGTTCAAAGGACAGCAGATTTCATATCTGAAACCTTGAGGCCAGAAGGAAATGCCTCCAGGTTTTTGAAGTACAGAAAGAAAAGAGTTGTCAGCTGTAATTTCTATATCCGGAAATAATGTCCCTTACGACAGGGAAATAAAGACATCTTCAGATAAAATATTGTGTTGGGATTATTTCCTACCACACACACACAAAAAAAGAATATACAACATTTTACCATTTAGTTTTAACTTTTTAAGGAGCAATTCAGGCAAAATGAAGACAATGGTCTTGAATTATTGCTGTTAGTGTTTGTTAAAACATTTTTGATAAACATACTTATTATATTTAAAATATAACCTTTTATTTTGGGGGCCATTAAACCAGCTCCTCCCAACTTCTCCCCACCTCAGTAAATGGTAATTCCATTCTTCGGTTTGCTCATGCCCCAAATCCTTGGGATTATCATGATTTCTCTCTTTCTCTCATTTCCAACATACAACCAAATCTAGTATCTTTACCTTTAAAACGACCTCTTCTCACCACTTCTCCTGCCACTTGAGTCTAAGCCATTATTGTTTCATACCAACTTTCCCAACATTGTTACCTAATATGTTTCTAGGGTACCAAGATAACAACTTCTCTGAAGTGCAGTGAGGTCTGAAGGAATTAGAGAAACTGGGAACAGTTTTTGGCATTGAACAGCCTCTTGTTTTCCCAGCGTACCACACAGACATTCTTAATTTCTATGTGGGCTTCCTGGAGCGGAAAAGACTGGGGAGAATTGGGTCTAGACAATTGCAATAACCTGTACCAGTTTTCCTGTTGTATCCTCTGCCTTCCTTAGTGTATTTTGCACAGAGAAAATAAGTGATTTTTTTTTTAAATTTTTTTTAAAAATTAATTAATTAATTTATTTTTTATTTTATGGCTGTGTTGGGTCTTCGTTTCTGTGCGAGGGCTTTCTCTAGTTGTGGCAAGCGGGGGCCACTCTTCATCACGGTGCGCGGGCCTCTCACTATCGCGGCCTCTCTTGTTGCGGAGCACAGGCTCCAGATGCGCAGGCTCAGTAATTGTGGCTCACGGGCCCAGTTGCTCCGCGGCATGTGGGATCTTCCCAGACCAGGGCTCGAACCCGTGTCCCCTGCATTGACAGGCAGATTCTCAACCACTGCGCCACCAGGGAAGCCCCAAAATAAGTGATTTTTTAAAAATGTAAGTCTGATAATGTTTACACCTACTCAAACAATCCAAAGCCTTACCATCTGTATGGCTACTCAATATTTGGTTCAGATGTAAATGCTCATGGTGCCACGCACACCAAGAGGGTCTGAAAAAGTTTATTACTCACATAAGGTGGTTTTCTGGGAAGAGCAGTACTACTCCGAGGGGAGTCTGAAATGTCTTGAAAGAGCAGAAAAAAGACTGGCTTGGGGATTTTATTATGGTTGGACAGTAGAGCCTGGGTGAGAATGTCTGCGTGCAGATAAGGGCTTCTGTAGTTTGAGTCTCCTGCTGGAACCAAAGGAAGGAGCAAGGGTTTTCTTTTTATCAGCTTGCCCAGATGCCAGGCAGAAGGGGAAGAGCAGGGTAAGGCTTAAAAGCTCTCAGCAGTCAAACAACAAATACATGGAGTTAGACTCTTCATTATAGCAAAGGACTGAAAGCATGTCCCAATCTCTTTACCATACAGAACTCCCTACAGAGTCTGGCTCCCTGCTACATCCCATAACTACCTTTACCACCCACTGCTATCACCCATTCTGCTTCACTCATAGTGGCCTCCTATTTCTCCAGAATCCAAGCAAACCCCTAGAACTTAGAATAGTCCTTGGTAAATATTTGTCGAGTAAAGGGACACATTTTTTCCAACAAAGTTTAAAGTTATTCCGTCTACCTGTCCTTCCCTACAACAGAATAAGATTCATATGTAGCTTATTTATGAAAATTTCGTGTATCATTTTTCTTGTTAATGGCCTCTAGAAACTTTATTTCAACCTTTTTATTAAGTAAAAATTAGTTATGATTCTAGTTTCTAGCTTACATTGATATTTACTTAAAAGAAGATATCATATTTTACCAGTTTCTAAACACTCATTTATTTTTTGCTCTTCATTTCTTTTTCTTAAGATTCATTTAGTCCTTGCTTAAATAGTCTTTTATTAGCTTTCCAGCAATGTTTGTCCAAATTGAAAAAAAAAAATCTCTTAATATGTATGTACAATTTAAAAATTACCTACACTTTTGTAGTATACACTCTGTGACAGTAATTTTTTATAAACATTTTGAAAGGATGCTCTTTATCTTCTGCCAGTATTGTTTCTGGTGAGAAGAGGGCTTGTTTAATTTTTTTTTTTTGGCCACACTGCGTGGCATGTGGGATCTTAATTCCCCGACCAGGGATCGAACCCGTGGCCCCTGCAGTGGAAGCACGCAGTCCTAACCACTGGACTGCCAGAGAATTCTGGGCTTGTTTAACTATTGCTCATTTGTAAGTAATACATCTCTTCCCTTTGTCTAATGTTTCATTAAGAGGAGAATATTGTAAATTTATTTGTTTATTTGCTTTTAATCCATATCTGCTTTGAGTTAGTTGTTGGTTGTTTGCTTGTTGTAAAGGTTAATTTTGTTTACCTCAGTATATTACCATACTACTCTGTCTCAGATTTTCAGTTACTCCCAGCTGAAGTTCTGAATTCAGATCCAGGTCTTATATTGGTAGGTTAGGGCTCCTGTACATTGGTGTTATTTGAAATATGTCAGATTCAATCTATGAGATAGTAAATAGTCTAATGCAGGACCTGGTTGTCAGGCTCTCTCTTTCTCTTCTTGCCTCTCTGGGTATGAAATTTTAAGTGGGCTGTGGATCCAGAAACAAGCAATCACTTTTTTAACCTTTCCTATTCCTAAGTTTTATGCAACGAGCATGGCTCTAGGCAGTGTCTTTATTTTCACAGAGTACTTTTCATTTCTTACCCCATCACTGTCTAATTCATGTCCTATTCTCTGGGATTCCACATTTAGACTCTAGCAGGCCTGCAGACTCAACCCTGCCCACTGTTTTTTGTTACTTTTCCAAGTAGTTATCTTTTGGAACACAGTGCAATAATACCTTTTTAAGTAAACATTTTTTTTAAAGCATGACAGACATATTAGGGTACATATAACCAATTTACACATTGATAAATCATCTCAAAGAGCATACACCCATATGACTACTAACCTAATGAAGAAAGAGTATTACTAGCATTCTCGAAGTTCCCTTCATTTTCCTGCCTCATTACTAAACATAGTTTCTTCCCCAAAACTATCCTGACTTCTACCGATTTAGGTGGTAAAGAGGACTATGACTTTTCAGTTCTATCTTTTTACGTCTTATCTATCAATGCTATGAGTTTGCAGCAGAGTCAGGAGGGGACTTAAAGTGAGAACAAAGATGATACCTCTCCAGGAAGGAAATCCAGAACTTTTCTTGAACAATGCTTGCTTTGGGGGCCCTCTACTGTAGGTTCCTGCCCAAGTCCCAACACTTATGCCTGTGTGCTTTCACTTATCTAAAAGGCATGGTACCCTGTCTTTGATAACAGCAGCCAGTAAGCATGACATTAACTGTTTTTGTGCTTATATAGACTGAAAATATCGGTTTTAAGAGTATTTACACCAGTGAATAATAATGACATAACTACTGGGTGCTCACACATGCTATCAACTTCTACTGTTAAACTACCTTTGGCCTTATTTTCAGAGATAACCTAGGGCTAGGGAGATTGATTTGAATCTTCTGTGTGTTTCTCAGGTTTGTACTGTCAGTCTAAACTGATGCCATTTCTGTCTTCCAGATTACTATTAAAATAAGTGACTTGGGACATTGCACATGTGCCTGTGTGTTTTTTAAATGAAATCTAAAACTGGTAAAAATTATTTGATTTGACTTTTTTTTTTTTTTTCTATGTAAACCCTAAATGGGGCTCCTGAGAATTGTCAGGTGAACTTGGTCCAAGTTTTCAGGAGAACTCACTCCTTCCCAAAGGATATAAAGAAAAGATTTATGACTTCAGGTGAAAAGCATAAGAAAGCTGGTGACTGTAGATGACTTTAGCTTTGGGTTTCTGGTTCATTGGGAGTCTAAAATGAAACTTGGCGATTGCAGGGGGCATACCTCTATAAACGAGAAGGAAGCCTTTGCACAATCTGTGCAAAATGGGCCTCAGTTTATGGCAGTCTATTCACATACATTATGTCTCCAAAGACCATAGAGTTAACTTGTAGAAAGTAGACTATATTTTCATCTTGAGCTTTAGCGTTGTCAATGATGTTTTATGAATAGTTTGGAATTCCCAGTTTCCTCAGGTAAAGCAAATCTTGATAACATTTTGCTTAACTCACAAGTGCAACTGAATCACTACCCTGAAATGAACTTGGTCCACATTGCAATATGCTCTCCAGTATTTGGAACAGGAAATCAATTTATGTCTGTCTATATATCTCACACCATGTACATAATTCATTAAGGAATTAGAGCTCTGAGTTTTTGGAGTGTTTTTTTCCCTGCTATGGAATTTTTAATATGGAAGCCTGAATCAGAGTGTCTGTTTGTGATTTAAAAGCCCCCAAGTTGAAGACATTTACAGGTGCATGTTGGCTTATGGGTGGGATCTAGACCATGGACGAACTCGCATTTCAGCACCAAAGTAGAAAATGGGCATGGAATGAATCCTCTCTTGCTCCATTAACAACTGGCTTCATAAGGAACATCTGGAGTTCGCATAGGTATTTTATGACTAAAATAGCAGAAGCCACACCACCGTTGGCTGTAGTACTCCTAGGCTAAGAACCACAACATAGTCATTGAAAGAACAGTATTCCCATTGATTAAAAAGGCTCAAGTATGTTTCTCTTCTAATTTATGAGGAATTATGCAAAATTACCTTTTATAGACTTTGGCTCCACCTTCTACTTGGCTCCTATAGCCAAAGTCTCCACCTTCTACTTCTAATTTAGTGCATCGTAGAACTTGATTGCCTTTTATTAACACAGGGAAAGAGAAATGAGCAATATTTACAGAGAACATTCTCCTTTAATTGTTCCCTGATTCTGCTGGTCCTGCTGTAGAGGTATCATAGCACATGGGCAAATCAGCAAAATTGAATGATGGACACGATATGGGTTTCCTGCTCTGTCACAGTGAAGGCAGTGGGCGTACTATGAAATTAAGTTTAAGACAGTATTTAGCCCTGTGTAGTTTCCTACATCAGTTTTCTTGAAAGAACAAGAGTCCCTTTTTCTCTATTATTCAGATTCATTGAGTTGGGTGAGATAAAGCACCTGAGGAATATGGAGAAATACCTGACATCTTCAGAACAAAATTAAACAGAAAGAGGCTCCTGCATGCTTGGATAACTCAATCTTGCTGAAGGGAGAGGTTCTTTTATTTTAAGGGAGAAATTAGAAAGTGTTTTCTCAGCCTCCTGATAGCATGTCAAGCATAAATACTACTCAGGAAACCATCATTACCACGCTGTTAGGGTTAATATACATGGAATGCTTCAAGGAGCAGATTCCTTCTTCCACAGAGATCCAGTGACTCTGAACATGAGAAAAGAGCTCTGGGGATTCTGACTCTGGGGCAATCACGTTCCAATTAATAAATAAGGGTAATTGCTTTCTTACTTAGAAAGGCAAAACCTTCATTTCTTTGAAGATTCTTAATATTTCAGTTAAAATGTTAGGTTCCAGATACATAAAAATGAGCATGGTCTTTGGTGTCATTAGCCTTTTTCAGATTCTTTTCCATTACACGTTATTACCACTATTATCTGTTCAATGAGATAAAATCCATGGTGCTCTGAGAGGGTAAAAAACAGAGGTGAGAATGGTCAGGAGAGGCCTCTCTGAAGAGGTAATAAGTAAACTGATATTTGATTGGTGATACTTGGTGATATGGAAGAATGAGATGTCAGTTTCTCAGAAAGCAGAGATAAGAAATCTCAAGCCAGGTTAGTGTGTGTTAAGGCCCTGGGGCAGGAAAAGATGGAGTTGGTTCAAGGCACTGAAAACTATTGGAGCTAGAGCCTAGTGAGGAAGAGAGAAAGGAGCAGGAGGTGAGACTGTACAGGTGGGCGGGGGTTAGGTGTTCTTTTCTTTCTCTCTAGTAGGTGGAATTTGTAACATAAAGGATACAAGACATAAAGGGTTCAATGAATTTAGCATGCATCAAGGGACTCTAAAGACTTTGAAGTCTGAATAATCTTCACCTGCATAGACAGTGAGAAGGTAACTGTTTCCTTATGATGTACATAGGGAAGAAGATTATTCTAGTATTACTATATAATACTTTATGATTGTATAGAGGTTTTGAATTAGCTAATGTATTTCACAAAATTCTTTCTCCTTTTCTACAAAATATTTCTAAGTGGATAGAATTCAGATTTATGGTCAGTTTACCAAAGGAGAGATTATTAATTCTTGAATATACAGAAAGTTAATGACAATTAATAAAGATAGCATATTAGACAACTTTTACTTAAAAAGTTCCCATGATAGGTATATACCTGATTTTGAAACACTACAAAATTTAGATGGGGGTTAAAGAATTGTTTTCCCTTGGTATTGTCTAAGTCAATGTATAAAATGGAATTCAATTTTTTATGAAGTTCAGGAACTGGCAAAACTGATAGCGGATGCCTCTGGCAGAGAGGGATTGATTGGAGAGGGGAATAAAGGAAAGTTCTGGGGTAATAGAAAATTTCTGTATCCAGAAAAAATAAATAAAAACATGGTGGTTGAGTCCCCAGAAGATTTTAATGGGCAATGAGATTTGAAAATTACAGTTATGAATAGAATACCTTGGTCAAGCAGGTGACTTGGCATTATAGAAACAAAGAAAACAAAACAAACAGCACAATCACTAACTGTGGGGCTATTTAATCAAGTTCACTTATTTAGGCAGAAAGTGCCAAAACCTGCAATACACCCATTTTAGAGTTTATAATATTATCTGGGAAAATGTTTAAAAGGAATATTCCTAGTCTTCACTCCCTGTGATCCTAACTCAGCTTGAGGATTGCTAAAGATGCCGCCTTACTCCCAGCATACCAGTGATTGTAATGTTGTAAAGATATTGATTTAAACCTTTACTATAGTTGAAATTATGCCCCAAATGAAACTGTAAGCCTTAAAAAATATTTAATGCTCTACTGATATTGAATACATGAAAAATACCACAAATTTAGAAATTAAGATTCATATTTTACTGATTAAAATATGTTTGATTTGTCTGTGTATTGATTTATTTACATTTATCACCTATTAGTTTGAGAGTTGTGAGAAGTACAAGATGTTCTGGACAAACAGAGCTCACAGAGTATTTGGAGAATTTAGCTGTGTCTTAACATGACACTTGGAATAGTCGCCAGAAATAAAGAATAATACATCTCAATTATCCACTAGAAAACTGTTAATATTGGGAATACTATTTAAGTTATTTAAAACTTTTCATAATAGAATGGGAAATTGCTACTTATCTTTATACACTTGATCAATACATTTCCAATTTATCCCTAAATCTTTTTTAAAACTGTCTAATTAAAAAAATCATTTCTACTACTTAGCAGTGATATGTCCCATAGATATCCCACTATTTAACAATGATAGAGTGTTTACTCTTTAGACTAAAACCATAAATCAGGAGAAAACAGTAATCTCAAATCCATTTTTGGATCAGAAGTTTTTCAGACTGCATGTCGTTGTGCATGTGTGCCTCTAGGTTAATTTGTCTGTGTTCTATCACACTGACTTCCATTCAGAAAGTTTCCAAACACTGATGCTTCATTAATTACTCCTTTCAGAGCCACAAGAAATACGGATGTTCAATTCTGAACAACTAATAGAAACAGGAAAGAAAGGAGTCATACAAGACATGTTTAAAATGCTTTTAAATGTAGGTCAGAAAACAAATTTTTTCCTTCAGTGTAAACCTGGTAGTGCTTCATCTGTAGGCT
Organism: Balaenoptera musculus; assembly: GCF_009873245.2. Classification (NCBI taxonomy): domain Eukaryota; kingdom Metazoa; phylum Chordata; class Mammalia; order Artiodactyla; family Balaenopteridae; genus Balaenoptera; species Balaenoptera musculus. Next base: position 156,230,189 of record NC_045786.1, read on the forward strand.
TTTGTGGTCTCTGCTCTTCTGAAATAGCAGGAAATGTTTTAACAATTAGAGTGAGCAAATTGTAAAGGGAAATATGGTAGTGAGTTACCAGCCTTGTGCTTAAAACATTCCTTTCCTAATGTAGTCCTGATGCTGCTCCGTCTTCTATTAGTTGGGGCCACTGCATTGCCATAGGCAAGAATCAAATACACAGTAGTTTGATAATGGTAATACATGCAACAATAGAACAAAAACACAGTTGTGATAGAAGCAAAGAAGACATCAACTGCATTTACCTTAAAGCATGTTTTTGTTTCCCCTTGAACAAATTAAAACCCAGACTAATTTCAGTGATGTGTGTTTGTCTCATCTGCATTCTTTAAAAGTTCTAACTTTTCCAAAATAAGATACTATTTTTATTTATTGTACCCAGCCTGGAAAAAGAAATATTGATCCATGAGTTATATCCACTTATTTTTAATTGTAAAGGAAGACAAGGATATGTATTTGAAAATAAAAATGCTTGAGTAGAAAGAAAGGAGGTTCCTGGGAATATATCTATTAAAATTTCTAGTAAGATAATAGACATATTTTAAAATTAGTTTTCATATACTGATTTCAAGATGTATTAACTTTTCAATGTTTCTCCCCATCCCAGACCTTAAGAATTTGTTTTCAAGAGTTATATCCCTAAATCTACCATATATATATATATGGTGTATATATAAATAATTTTTTAAATCTCTAGTTATGTATGGTGTTGGATGAATAAGCAAATGAACTTAGTATAAAAGTTCAGTTGAGGTAACTTCACCAGAATATTAGAAACATTTACTGAAAGAAAATACAAGATCTTCTTTTGAAAGTTACTCTAAATATGTGATTCTCTTGGATATTAGATTTCACTGAGTACTGTTAATCCTAGGCTAAATTCAATGTGTGATTTTGGCTAATAATTAAGATCACAAACAACACAGAATTAGGTTCCTGTGGAATCAAGTGCAGTAACCAATAAGAGGAGACAAAAAGCAACTCCTTAAAAATATATATGTTTAAATTTGAGATGTAATATTTAATATATATATGTGTGTGTGTGTGTGTGTGTGTATGTGTGTGTGTGTATACAGGAAGATTCAAAGTTTGTAGTAAACTTGAATTCGAATATGCCTTGTACTTATATCTCATTATGGAGTATTTGTTAAAACCTGGGTCCCGGGGTCAAATTTCATTGGTTCAAAGATGTTCTCCATTGCTTTATTAGTTCGACTTTCTGCAAGTGTTTATATTACTAAGGTTAAATTTTATAACTGAAAAAACTGGGAGAATAATATGACCTCTATTATTGGTTTATATGAAGTTGATATGAGATAATTCATCTAAGGCATTCCACAAAATATTTACGTTCATGTCACAGTCAATTAATGTTCAATTACTTAAGAGCAAATAGTTGTACTTTTGTGTTATCTAGTTTACCTCACTCTACCCCTGCCTTCATTTTTAATTATTGTTCTAATTTGGGCATGAAGAATTTTGAAAGAAAAGAAAGGAAATGCATTTACAACCAATTAGTTTCCCTACTTAGTACCAGATTTAGTAAGGCATTAAGTAACGTGTAATCAGTTAAACCTCTTTGAATAATGGAAAGTTTGGTGATTTCTTATTCCTTTGAGTTTCTCCTATTATATCCATACTGTCCATTGTTTCATATATTCCGGCAAAGGGTATAAATCTATGGATTATTCTTCAACATTTCATTCAGCCTTATTTGCTAAACCTGCAGACACCCAAAGGTATTCTTCCTTGATATAGCACCTTGAACCCATTTTTAATTATTTAAATTCAATTTTGATAAAATTTACACTTCAATTCTTCCTCTCTCAAGGGTATTTTCCTTGCTAGCCTGCTTTTCTCCATCACACTGTTACCTTTATTAATCAGTAGCATAAATTGGTCTTAGATTTACCCTTTATTGTTGGTTATAAATATGTCTTCTATATTTTAATTTTCACCTTTTACCACCTTGAATCCATGCTACTTAGCACCATTCTAGGCATATATTTGGCACTAAATAAATGTTTGTTACTAATAATAGATATGTGATTATAGTAATATTTGTGTGATGATAACTAAATTTTTAGACTGAGCATTAAGTTTATACAATGTCTCAATTACAACACTCAAAACACTAATAAATTTTAAAAGATTTTAGTTATGGGAACTTGCTAGACATATATTATGTGGCTGATTTGATTTGGAGGAGGACATATGTACCTGTTTGTTGTATCTCAAAAGACAGATACATTGTCTTTGGACCATTTACTTGAAACAAATAGCTGTATTCATTAGCAAATAGTCAATTTATCCAGAATTAAGGGTACGTTTAAAATAACGTTAGAAAAGGGAAACAGATAAAGAGTGCATTAGAAGTTTAACAAATCTGACTCAGAGATCTGAACTCACTCTACATGTGGAATCCATCAAGCCAAATCTAGTGGCACTTGCAAACTTCCCTTTTCTGTAACTGTTCCTCATTAAACTCAGAGGGATCGAGGATAACTTTTTTCAGTAATTTATGACATTTGTGTCTATTTGCAACAGTTGTAAAAATACAGTATAACCAGGAAACATCATAAAACACTCATAAACTCTCCTAAAGGCAGCCAAAGAGCTAGACTTTCCACAGCAGTTAATGATACAAATGTGAGTGAATTATCCCTCGACAGAGGCTGTGTGAAATCTGTGAACTATGTGATGCATTTTAGCAAATATTTAAGGCATAAAAATAAAAACAAAATCAGTTTTATAGAAAAGAAAACTTATATAAAAGAAAATTCTTCAATAATTTTGTCAGCCTCAAGTATGAATTATTATGGGAGAAAGATGCATGTCACTGAAAAATATCTAATCTAATCACAATATTTTAAAATATAATGTTCTCTGAGAGGTTATAATTTACTTACTGCTTAAAAGCAATGAGTTCAGTTTATTATAGGTGGAAAGTGAATTGTTTTACATATGGAAAATGCAAATATTCTACGAGTGGACAATTTCATAAGAAATTGCAAACACCAGGATACATATATTTATAAATTACTGATACATGTGTTTATGCATATATTACCTTAGTTTAATTTTATTGGGAATTGTATACATTTTACAACTTTTAAAATAATATCTGAAGGATTTTGGTGCTTTGAGAGTTCACATTTTATTGTTCCTTGCACTACTCCATGTGAAAATAACTCCAAATTAATGTTGGCAAAGAATTTTTGCTACCCAATTGATAATACTTGCTGAGTCCAATTTATTTCCTATTTTCTGAGTTCCCGATATGTCTTTGTATTTATTGGCATATGTGAGAACTTTCCTCCCCAAACCATACAAGGAATGCCTTAGAGTTGGATTGCCATAAACAGACTGATCTTTTCCCCAGAAACTAAGCTATTGAGAAGATTAAGAAGAGATGAAGTTCTCATAGTTATGCTACTAGTTTGATTCATTCCTAGGCTAAAAATAATAAAAATTAGGTCACATTCTAGGTTAACTTGGCATTAGCAACACAATTCCCACTGTGATTATTAACTGGATCTCTTGGGGATGCCGTTTTCTGGAATTCAAAGATTGCTGAAGCTCAAAGATGAAACTCTTCTGGCACAAAGAGGCTGTCTTGTTCCAATTTGAAAAAAAAAATGGTGATAATAACTTGGAAGAGTCACTAGCCAGACTACACGTATTCTGGAAGATTTCTTTCCCAAGAGAATCTGAAAAGTGAAATATTAGAGGGAAACATAAGCACATTGTCATCACTATCTGGTCTGGCAGTCTGCTAAACTGCTAAACATAGTAAAAGTAGTATGATCAATCTCTTAGTGATGGGATACAGCAAGATAAAGTAGGCACACTAAGGACACTGGCCCTTATGTAGAGTTATGGACAATAGATATGTTTAGTTCCTCCATATCCTCTCCACAACTTCCCATATTCAACAAACCCTTATTCTCTGTGCACACACCTCACCTATCATTGAAGATTTTAAGATCCAAGTTGTAGAGTCAAAAGGAACAAAGAAATTTTTTAAATAATGAAAAAAAGAAAAAGAGAGAAAGCAGAGTAGTGGAGATTGAAATTTCTCAGAAATAATTAAGTAAACAAAAAGAAAAAGAAAAGAAATGAGACAAAGGAGATAATGCCAGTTACCCTCATTTCTCTAAATTGGAAATACTGAATGTAGAGGTCACATCCTTTTTCATGATTACTTCATCACAAATATCCATATTAACAGATACATTAAAAATATAAAACACACACCTTTATACATGTATGTGTGTTTAAAGTAAAACTACTTAAGTGGATTGAATTTTAAAATATGATTTTATTGAAAAAAATGACAAATAGCAAAAACTAATTGAAAACTACTATGGACACAGTCCAAATGTACTCTGTAAATTTTGTTTCTTTGTTCAGGCAGCAGCTATACAGAATATTGACATTACAGAATGTAAACACATGCATGACACTTACATCATTATGTCACATGCTATTAATTACCTAGCATGCTGTGAAATCTCCTAACCTGCTATAAAATACACACTTTAAAAAAAATTGGAAATGTTTCAACTTATTGCCTTTCTTTCTAAAAATGACTTGAAATTGATGTTTTCAAGACATGGCTAAACATTCATGACACTAGTCACAGAGGATCACCATAATAGTGTACATGCTCACTAACATTCATTTAATAACTTTTTCTTGGGTATATGGTGTACCTATAAATTGGTTGTAATCTGAGAGCTCTACTATAAAGGATTGAGAGAGTTCTCTACCCTGATTAATCAAAAATGTTGTAAACAACATTTCAAAGACAAAAAAAAAATGAAAAGTTCATCACTAGTGAGATTTGTCTCCTAGATTTCTCTAGTAATAGCTTGCATGTCACTCTCCACCCCTTCACTGAGATTATAAATACCAGGTGAAAATGTGAGAGTAATGGCCAAGATATTTTATTAACTATTTTTCAAGTCAGTTCTCTAGTTGTAGTTTTGATTCTCTATTCTTTGAGATATGAGTGTTCAAGGAAATAGTTTTGATGGATTTTGTGTTTGCAATAGCCCAATATTCAAAGCAAGCTTGATGGGACCAGGATACTATACTCATTCATGTTATCTTTCTAGCTCTCCAGAGCTACCACAGAAATTGTATAAGGGTGATTTCTGATGAGATCCTGCTCAGTGAATGAGTTCTCACCCAAGTCCTCAATCTCATCCCCATCTCCACTCCCTCTGTCTCTTTACTTCATGAAAAACCTCTATGCTTACTCTTATGCCAGTTCCAACAGCATATCTTCTTTGAAGTCTTCCCTTTCTTAGGTAATCTCTCTCTTTGATTTTCCCATAGCACTTTGTACATAATTATTACAGCATTTATCACATTGTATTGTAATGTTGGGTCTTTTTCTATACCTAATGCATGGGTACCCAGTGGAATGGATAGTCTTATTCATCTTTTTCTTCTTTTAAATCTGTGGAATCTTGAATAAGGAAGCAATAAATAAATGCTTGTTAGTCTTCTATTTCAGGTATCACAGTCATTTCTTTTCCGAACCATTATTTGCTTAAGTAACGTGTAATAAAAATGTGACAATATAAAACAATTGGTTTTAAGTACCATTTTGTGTGTAGTAGAGAAGTGCAAATGAAGCATTCAAAGTTTGGGGCACAACATTCATCTTTTTCAAAAGGCTAGTACATGTGATTTCAGGTAATGCTGTAAATGATAGGTGAGTCAGTGTCCTATTTACTTTTTCTCTGAATTTTTCTTCTATAATTACAGCTAGCTGGCGGAGGGGGGGCGGAAGTGATAATGTAAAGGACTAGGAGATCACATAACTATATTTTGGCAGAAAAAGAAGAATTTCCCTTTTGGGAGTAGAGATTTGTGTTGCTTTTTTGCTGAAAGCCTAACTGCCATACACTGACCCAGGCTGAATGAGATACTCCCTTACTTGGATATAAGGCATTCATCCTATGACAATGTGTAGGTAAAACAAACAAACAAGCAAAAAAAAAAAAACAATTTCAACTTATATTTGAAACTTCAACTCAATTGAAAGGGAAACTTTGTGATATGTACTTGAAAGATAATTTACGTAGCACCTAGAGGCCTCCAAATTATTTTAAGTAAATTAAAGATATGTTTATTTGTCAAAAATTACTAGTCTCAATAAACTGGTCCTTATAAAAGAAAATGAGTAAATTTATCAAGCAGAATGAGCAGTTTAAAAAAATTTAATATAAAAAGTAATATCATATGGCTTCTATAAAATGACCTATATTTTGCTTAAATCATACCTCTCAGGCATGACTGCAAAACAGTGAGACAGATATTCTTATGTCCCTCTTGTAACTTGGACATGGAGACGTAAGTAATATAAATTTGCAGAAATATAAGATATTAAGGATTATTGTAATTTAGCTCTTTTAATAATTTTAATGGTATTTTAAGCAAAATCTAGGGTCAATAGTGAATTGATTATAAAAGTGCTCTTTATTTTTAAAGTCTAACCTACTCTGAGTATATAAATTGGAATGCTTTGTTTAGGAGCTGATATTAATCTTTTCAATACATTAAGTGGGGTTCATGTTCTTTCCAGAATTTAATTAAATATATCAATGGAGAAGCCAAGTGACAATAATGGTGATGAGTAGAAAATTAACTCAGTGAGAAAATCAGTATTTAGAGAATTTCATTATATAGAATAAAAAGGTGATTGAAGAAGTAATAAGGATATTAAAAGGGGTATATTTTATTCTGTTTCTTCATTAACAAATGAGAGAAAGAAAGACCAACAAATTTTAAACTAAAATAAATCATATTTAGACAGGATTAATATAATAAAGGTCCCTGGGTTACAAATACATATTGAATGCCCTTTTTCTCTCTGTGAGAATAAAAGTCTTTCTAAGGTCACTCTCTACTGTGTGGATAGATGGAACAATTTGCTGGAATCCGTGCTGCCTAAGGTAGATAAATTTAAAATCATGAGGTAGTGGATGGCAGGCAGGGCCGAGTCAGACAGATATGGTTGCCATATGACCCTTGCTACTCACTACCTGAATAAATTCTTAAAAGAAAAAATATGAATGTGTGTCACTAGTTTTAAATGTAAAATGGGAACAGTCATTCTTAAAAGGGGCTTCATTAAAGATAATAAATTAAATGAACTTAAATGAGATATGCAAAATGACCCATTTTTGATTTCCTAAACCATTAATCCTCTTCCTATCCTCCTCAGGTGTCTCCTGAGATGTAAAAATATAACAGTTTAAATTAATTTAGGAACTTTTGTTTCTATCTATGATAAAATTGTAAGATGAAAACTCCCATTAGGAAAAACTAGAAAAGCTATGTAATATGTCAGAAAAACCTTTTGAAAACATCTGAGGACTACTGAAGCAGCCAGGGCTTCAGAGGCCAAAACCATGGAGACAAGAAAACCATGAAGAGATGAATCTATCTTCTTTAACATTTTTCTCATTGGGGTATTTTTGATTCTTGGTGTTGGTCCAACATTTGAGAATCTAGGAAGAGTGTAAGAATCAAGCAGAATTTTCCTCTATGTTGTCGGCTTGTCTTACACAACATGGAAATTTTGAAATGTCCAGGTGAACATTACATGAATGGCCATGATTCTGGAGAGAAGAGAACTACAGTGAATTATGTAAAGTATTGAACTCTTTTCCTTCTAGGCACTTAGTGAATTCTTAAGCTTCACAAGGCAAGAAGCTAAGAAGTCAAACAAAAAGCCACTGAAAGCCCAGTCAAGTTTTCTAATGTCTCATGGTGTAGACTAGACCAATTTAGAATTCAGGACCTCCAAAGAAGTAAGGGGGTCTTAGTATACTTCCCAATCCCTCAACTGAGAAATCTTGTGGGCTACACCTCAGCAGTGACACATAAGTAAAGCAAGCATTACAAAGAATGTACCCAGACTCAAATAAATTCAGCACTTGTTTGAATTAAGGCAATTTTTTCTCTTCCCATTTTGGAAAAACGAACTTCCAAAGGAAGATAGAGTTAGCATCATTCAAAGATTCTTGACTTTTCCATACATAGAATATGGCATTCCATCAAGAATAACCAGGCATATTAAAAAAGAGAGAGAGAGAGCAAGAGGAGAAAAAATAAAAAAAATGCAATCCATTTATTACACACATTTACCATTATAAAGCACATATTTTTAAAAATTAAAGTGATTAATGCAATCAACATACAGATGGCAAGATGAAGAATTCCAAGCAAATCAGTCTGAAAAGAGCTTTCATGTAATCCATTTATCTTTGTTCCTAAATTTGACTATAGCAGGCTGAACTAAATTCCAACAAACACATTTATTTAAAATATACAGAGGTTAGGAAATTATAAAGAAACCAGAAAATAAAAATTTGAGAATTGTGAAATTTTATTTACTAATAAAATTAAGAACTAAGTATATAGATTTAACAACAAATTAATGTATTAAGTAAATGAATTAACACAGCAGAAGAGTGGAGTAGTGCATTGTAGTGTAGGAAAGTAGACAATATCATGGCTGAATCAAAAATACTAAATTTAAAAAAAAAAATCACTCACACACATCCACACACACATACAAACACACAAGCACAAGAGACATATGAAACATAGTGAAAATGTGTGAGATGTGTATATTTAGAGTTCTAGAAAAGCTGAAGAGAAAAAATTAAATGAAAGTAATAATTGAATGATGATAGCCCTTTATTTATTTTAAACTGAGAAAATACCTTAACCTAAAGATTTAAGGTATATTACATACCCCAAGCAAGACAAATACAAAGTAAACCACCTCTTGGTACACCATAGTCAAGCTACTGAAAAACCAAAAACAGATCATCTTTAAAGGATCATAGATAAAAAGGTATATTATTTTTAAAGATGCAACAAGAAAATTCATAGTTCAGCTCTCAACAGAAACAATGACAGCTAGAAGTTACTGGAAAATAAAGATTTAAAGTGTATTATTTAAATGGTGGATGCTAGTGTTAACTATTTATTAGTACACTCAAATTCTATCTTGAGATCAAACTTGCAATAAATTAAAATGTTAAAAAAAAACCCTTCAAAATCGCTTTATATACTAGCAGATGATAAACCTTTGTATCTATAACTTTGAAAACAAACATATCCTTTATTGTTCTTAGGAAAACAAAATTACAGTTAGACGCCTGTCTTTAAATGGCATAATGGTTTTCTCTTGGTCAGCTGTCATGGCTTATTCCCATAACTGGTTGGTCTTTCAAAACTTCTGAGTTCAAAACAATATGCATAATTATTCTTAATATTACATTGTTTTTTTCTTCTTTACATATTTTATGTTTAACTTTGTGTCTTTCAATCATAGAAAAGAAAGGTAAGCTATCAATTACTGTGTAGAAGTGTGTTTAAAAATGACAGAATAATTTTGAAAGTAGTGGTGGATGGTATATATTAAGACTTGAATATAATTAGAGATTGGGTGCTTTAAAATATGGAATGAAGCCAATATTGCCCTATTCATTTGTAATTCTTTTCTTAGAATTAGTTTAATTTGACACTTAGCATTAATGTTTCAGGTTGTAAAATATAAATATATGAGCATAAACATAAACATAGTACAAGAGTTAGTATAAAATAACATATTCCAAAAATACATCACTGTAAAAAATGACAATGCTGGAGGGAGACATAATGCATGAGATATACATTTCATTTTGTGGAATTTCTCCCAGTTGGATCTTGGTAAGATATTTACTTCATCTTTGCTTCCCGAATACTTCCTTGCTCCAAGAAATGTAAAACCTTCAATGTCTTTGGTCCTTGTAAAGGCTATTCCCTCTTGTATTCTCTCTCTTGCCTCCTTTCAGTAGTCATTATTTTAGCTTATAAATTGGTAGGCAACATAAATGTGAATTTAGAGACTAACTCTGAGAATGCAGCCACATTAGTGCTAAAGCACAGCAAAACAATTAGGCTATGTGATTTCTTTTCCCCCATGTAAGTTTTGCTTATGAACTGATACATCAATGAAACTTCAACCACTTCTTTAGATTCTACTGACTCTGATCTAATGCTTGAAAGACTAAACATTCCACAGTCTTTTCTAGACTTAGGGCAGCATTATTTAAAAGAACTTTGTCTTAGAATTAACTGAATATTTGCTGAAACCGCACTCATTCCATAGGAAATCTTACTTGTATGAAAAGATAGAATGTATTAAGGGCTTAAGGGTTTAATACTACTGCATTTGAAAACTGAACTTTTATTGAACCTTTAATATGAAAGAACTAAGAACATTTAATTTGGTAAATAGAAAACTGATCAATATCTTCCATCTGGAAAACAAACCTAGTGAGCTGTTGATTAAAAAAATGAAAATGAAGCTAACAAAAGACGATATACTAGTCAGGGTTTTCCAGAGAAACAGAACCAGAAGGACAGAAATATAGATACAGATATAGATATAGATATACTAAAAGAGATTTATTGTGAAGGATTGGCTCATGTGAATATGGAGGCTGAAAAGCTCTATGATCTGCTGTTTGTATCTGGAGGCCCTGGAAAGCCAGTGGTGTAGTTCTGGTATAAACTCGAAGGCCTGAGAAGCAGGGGAGCCAGTGGTGTAGATCCTAGTCTGAACCTGAAGGCCTGAGAACAAGGAGCACTGATGTCTGAGGGCAGGGGTAGATGGATGACCCAGATCAAGCAAAGAGAAAATCCTTCCTTCCTCTGTCTTTTTGTTCTATTCAGACTCTCAATGAATTGTATGATGCCCAGCAGCATTGGTGAAGGTGATCTTTATTAAGTCTACCAATTCAAGTGTTAATCTCTTACAGAAACACCTTCACAGACACTCTCAGAAATAATATTTTACCATCTATCTGGGTATCCCTTAGCCCAGTCAAGTTGAGACATGAAATTAATCACCACTGTCAAGAAGTTTGAAATTTGCTTCACAATACATTTTGTAGATACAAACAAAACAAAACAATATTTAATATGCAAGATAAAGACATCCTGCATGATAATGATAGCTTTTGAGACAGGAAAACATAACATCTGTGAAACAGTGAATAAAAATACTGCTGAACTTTTAGTTGGGAGAAGTAGTTTTGGAAAACAACACATCCAATTGGAAAAATAATTACTTAATGTTTGACCTTGTTGGTATAATGGAGACATTTGAATAGAAGGTAAGGGCATGTGACTGTATTTTACTGCAGCAGGAAAGCAGAGTCTTACCTTTTCCAAACTGAGTACAAGCAAATATCTCTAACCTCTTTTTTAGTTATTGACAGTATGTTCTTCAAGTTTTTCTGGTTGGATACAAGGATGAGTTCTGGGCACTGTGTGAGGTAAAAATAAATTAAGAAATAAAAACTGATAAATAGGGCTTCCCTGGTGGCACAGTGGTTAAGAATCTGCCTGCCAATGCAGGAGACACAGGTTCAAGCCCTGGTCCAGGAAGATCCCACATGCTGAGGAGCAGCTAAGCCCGTGAGCCACAGCTACTGAGCCCTTGTGCCGCAACTACTGAGCCTGTGCTCTAGAGCCCACGAACCACAACTACTGAGCCCGTATGCCACAACTACTGAAGCCCGCATGCCTAGAGCCCTTGCTCCGAAACAAGAGAAGCCACTGTAATGAGAGGCCTGTGCACCGCAATGAAGAGTAGCCCCCACTCACCGCAACTAGAGAAAGCCCACGCACAGCAACGAAGACCCAATGTGGCCAAAAATAAATAATAAAATAAAATAAATAAATTTATTAAAAAAAAGATAAATAGTTAAGGAGTCATATTAAACAAAATGTACCAAGTGTAAGAGGATAAATTCTTGTTTGAAGGAAAAAACAAAACAAAACCACCCGCTAATCCTCACTTTGTTAATTTGTCCTCAAAGATTTTATCTTTAAAAAAACTGTGCGCCTTTAGACAGTCTTCTTAAGATTGACCTGTTCTAATGTCATCCATAGATACTGAAATAATAGGTATTGCATAAGGTATGCCCACTGTTATTATGACCAATAGTTATTTTGAAATTATTTCATCCACTTTAATAATGATATTTTGTAAAGTTTACAAAAGTATGAGTACTTACAGTTATATAGAATATAAATGATCAAGTCCTACTAAATTAAATCTACAAGAGTTATCATTGTATATTCCAAGAAATAATTGCTTAATGAAATTTAGAATGTTCCTGTTATCTTTTATTGTTTTACTCTGTTAAATATTGTTAAATATATTGTATCCAAATGACCATAATTTTTTTGAGCCTTTACCTACTTCTTAGGGGAGAGTGCTTGTTAAATATACACTTGGCTTTATAAACTGACATGTTAGATATTTTACCAATACTTCTATGGTGAATAAATGTTCTACTGATCAAATGTAAAAATTCACAGCTGCTCCTCTACAGACCCCAGCTTTCTCATATTTTTCCTGTCATTGCTAAGTCTAATTGTTTGCACATTAGCTTTTAGTATAAAACTAGCCAGGTACAGCAAAGTAAGATTTAAGAGTAATGGTTAGATTTATAAGCCCTTCAAGAGCCAGGGAGCTCTATGGCACTCACATTCCCCAAATTGTCTAGATGTGAATCCTGAGAATCATTGAAGGACATACAGCAAGTTAATGGCAAGACTGGACAACAATGGCATTTTATATATCTATAGCATTTTACAATTCTCAAAGCATTTTCTCCAAATTATCTCATTTTATTCTTATGATAACTCTAGGAAATAAGTAGTACATGCATTATTTCTTTACCTTCTCTCTTTTTTTATGGAAGAGTAATTTTGGGGATAGAGAATCTGTGAGACTTAGCCAAAGTCACAAGGTTAGCAAGAGGATTAACCAGTAGAAAACTGTAATTTCCTTGGGAATAGTCAGTATTTCCTTCAAATATTTTCTGAGTACCACTATGGGCCACACATTATTTTAAGGATACTGCAGTGACCCAAACAGACTGTCTGCTCTTTTACAGCTTTATATTTTATTGAGGAAGGTATATAGTAAACACATTCAGAATAGAATATATATTACATTTTCATATAATAATAAATGTTATAAAAAATAAAATACAGTAATGGGGTGGATGGTGACAATAGCAAAGATGATAGTATGATTAGGAACAAACTCTCTGATAAGGTAATAAGGACATAAAAAATTAAATGATGAGAATGAACAAGTGAGAGGAAAATCTGTGGGAAGAGCTTTCTAGGCAGAGTGAACAGCATTCACACAGGGGGAAAGAATATTTGACATATTTTGGACAATGTGGCCTCAGACTACTGAGATAGTGAGAGACTAGAAAAGATGAGGGCAGATAGTCAGCTGACGGATGGTTCAGGTGACATGCTTGGATTTTATTATCATATGTGTTTGGAAGTCACTGAAGAATTTTAGCAAGTAGGGGTACATTTTAAAGAGATTGTTTTGACTACTGTGTCACTTTTTTCTATAAAACATAATTTTTATATCATTTTAGTTTAACTAGTGGGAAGCAGCCACATAGCACAGGGAGATCAGCTCGGTGCTTTGTGACCACCTAGAGGGGTGGGATAGTGAGGGTGGGAGGAAGACACAAGAGGGAGGAGATATGGGGATATATGTATACATATAGCTGATTCACTTTGTTATAAAGCAGAAACTAACACACCATTGTAAAGCAATTATACTCCAATAAAGATGTTAAAAAATTTTATTTTTAAAATTTATTTATTTATTTATTTAATTTTTGGCTGTATTGTGTCTTTGTTGCTGTGCACGGGCTTTCTCTAGCTGTGGTAAGTGGGGGCTACTCTTCATTGCAGTGCACAGACTTCTCATTGCGGTGACTTCTCTTGTTGTGGAGAATGGGCTCTAGGCACGTGGGCTTTAGTAGTTGTGGTGCACAGATTTAGTTGCTCCATGGCATGTAGAATCCTTCCAGACCAGGGCTCAAACCTGTGTCCCCCGCATTGGCAGGCAGACTCTCAACCACTGCACCACTAGGGAAGTCCCCTATATCATATTAAAAAATAAAACCTAATTTAAAATATATTTTATTAAGGAACAGCATGTTCTTTAGAATAAGTTCTATTCAATACATTCAAATCTTGGCTGAACTTTTGTATGCTGTGCAGTGTTCTGGATTCCACCTTCTTTATCAGGAACATGGACAAATAATGACACATGAATTTATAACACATGTAACAGTTATCAGTACTGTTTTGTTTTTTTTTTTAAAGGACTTGATCTTTTTTTTTTTTTTTTTTTTTATTTATGGTTGTGTTGGGTCTTCGTTTCTGTGCGAGGGCTCTCTCCAGTTGCGGCAAGCGGGGGCCACTCTTCATCGCAGTGCGCGGGCCTCTCACTATCGCGGCCTCTCTTGCTGCGGAGCACAGGCTCCAGACGCGCAGGCTCAGTAATTATGGCTCACGGGCCCAGTTGCTCTGCGGCATGTGAGATCTTCCCAGACCAGGGCTCGAACCCGTGTACCCTGCATTGGCAGGCAGACTCTCAACCACTGCGCCACCAGGGAAGCCCAGTACTGTTTTTTAATTGAAGTACCATTATCAGTTTAGAGAAGTCTGTTAAAATTAGGTTTTATTGGTTAAATATAGGTTTTACCAAATATATATTAATATATATAATTTTTAACTATCCTGAATGTTTATTTTTAAGTAATTATTTTCAAATGTAGATGGACAAAGTATAAGCTACATAAGTTTATCCTTTATATTTTGTTTTTTTAATTTTAAATGAAATGGGAAGTCTTGTGCTGCAGAAAACACAAAATTATACCAGATCACAATAGCATACAGGTGCATCTCAGAAAAGTAGAAAGATATAACAGATATTAATAATACAAATTCTCCAAGAGACAATACTGCATGGGTTCATTTAGATTGTCAGTAGATTTGGTCATGAGCTTATATACATATGGATGTTTTTTAAAAGATTTTTAATAAAGAGGTAATGAGAGATGACATCAGTGGGAGCTGACATTTGTAAAAGGTTTTAGAAGATAATGGTAAAAGTTCTAAACATAAAATTAGGTTTTTCACCATTTTTAAATGTCAATGAGTATCCCGACTTGTACTCACAATGCTCCATAAAGATTTTGTTTCATTTTCTAAAGTTTTCCTCTCTTATGAAAAATAACTTTCTTAAAAAAGAAAAGATTATTCTACAAAACCAATAGCAGCAAAGACAAATACCTTAAAAGACACATATGATTCTCATTGTGCTAAAAGTTTTACAGACAAATGCAGATTTATACTGGCAGGTAAAGAGAAACAATTTTTATGAGTGCAATTATTTATGAGCCCAGATGAGCTAAAGTCCATAGTGAGAATCATTATTCAAAGAAAAAAAATTCTGTGCTGTATACAAAATAAGATAACTTTGTTGTATATAACATATTTCAAGTAAACTGCATTGCAAAAATGTTTCACACAGTTAAATTATATAAGACCTTGGATAATACATGTGTATTATGTGATTTAAATTATAATAGTGTGTAAATATATTGCTTTGTGACTGAATCAAACATTTAATCACAAAGCCAAGAGGTGAGGAAGAAGGAAAAAATTATAGGCAAAAGGAGGAAATATAAGGTGGGTACTTTATATCATATCTATAGTTAGATAAAGAATGCCCTGGTGTAAAGATAGAATAAAAGTAATGTCCAAAGATAGCAAACTAGACAACTGAAAAAGAATCATAATTAAAAAGCAAATAATAAGAGGCTTTGATAGTCAACTGAACTTGGCAATTCTTGGAAGTTGGCTCGAACTTCAGCACTGCCATTCAGCTTCAAACTCATTGCAATGACAAAGACAGAAAGAGAAAGTCTCAGCAATTAGATCCACAGCTTTGTGGATTAGAAATTCAAACTAGGATGCTGGAATAAAGCTGAGGGTCTATTGGACAATGAAGAAGGTGGCTGGGAGTTCAGCGCTTGTGGGGTAAAGAAAGTGTGGGTAGTAGAGAATTAATGAATCTACAAAAAGATGATAAATCGACTTGAGACACAAAACTTGAAAATCAGGGATCTGGGTGGGCATCCCAAGCATGTGAACTGAGGCTGAAAAAAAAAAAAAAAGTCGCTATTTGGGTTTTAGTTTTCAGTCAACTGGGAACATAGAAAAAGAGGGAATAAATACACAGGCTGACAAAAAATTGATCCAAATCTTCCACTAGTTATGTAACTGAACCTGTGATACTCTCAATATCAGTTTTTGAATAGGAAACATTGGTCATATGAGGCATTTACACTTAATAAGGGGGAAAGAGTAGTAGGTTAACTACTAGCAGTGAACAAATTTAAGGTAGAAAATTCAGAAGACATTCTTCTGGTCAACAATATCTCATGACAAAAAAGAGAAAACAAACAGAAAGGAAAACAACCAAACACTAACAAATGGGACATCAAACAGGATTATCAAATTGTTTACATTCTTTTAACCTAAGGATTAAAGAAAGTCAAAAGCATAATGAGAATGTGAAGACAAATTTTAAGTTTTAATCAAAACTTCACAGATCAATTTTAGTTAATACTATATCTTATCCTGATTCTATGACCCAACCTTTTGTTAATAAAACTATAATAAGAAAAAAAAGCCAGTAAGTCAAACAAGCAGTAATTTGCATTTAATCTGGCTGGTTCTACCCTGAGGGAAACTTTAAGGGGAATAAAAAAGGGATTTGTGTTTCAGAGCAAGAAGAAAAAAAAATATGTCACAAAATGCTAATTTGAACTTATGTGTTAGACATACAAAATTATTTCATATTGCTGCTCTATGTGTTCTCCTACTAACTGATTGGAATCAGTGGTAGACGCTAAGTCATGTGATCTCTAGTCTACTCTAGCGTCAGTGTTTGGAAGAAAACCACAGCAATCCAATGACATGGATTGCTCTCCTGCATTTACCATTTCCCCCAGAAGGTTGGAATTGTTTAGAGTGAAGAGGATTTGAACAGGGATCCAAGGTTCCTGTAGAGCAGTGGTCCCCAAGCTCTTTGGCACCAGGGACCAGTTTTGTGGAAGACAATTTTTCCACAGATGGGGAGGGAGGATTGTTCAGGAGGTAATGCCTGAGCGATGGGGTGTCATGGTTCAGGTGGTAATGTGAGCAATGGTTCAGGCAGTAATGTGAGTGATAGGGAGCAATGGGGAGCAGCAAATGAAGCTTCACTCACTTGTCCACCACTCACCTCCTGCCGTGTGGCCTGGTTCCTAACATGTCATGGATAGGTCCACAGCCCGGGGGTTGGGGACCCCTGCTGTAAAGGGTAAACTTCAAATGCCACTATATGACCTATTTCTGGACTGGGAGAACAGTTATCCAGCCTAAGACAACTGTGAAATTTAGACAAAGAAGTGAAAGAAAAACAAACAAACAAAACACAAACAAGCCAAAAATATCCCACTCAAACTAAGCTTGAAACTAAAATTCCAAAGTTTATAAGCATATATAATGTTAACAAAAGCAGCCTATAGAACCAATGATTAGAACATACATTTACTCTAAATAATAAACAAGCAAAGTACATAGAACTTAAAAATAAAATCATTGCAATAAATTCATAATACAGAGACTCATAGTTGGTGGAATAAACTCTAGCTTGAACACTGGCAGGAGAAGTGGTGAATTTCAAGATGGTACTTGTTATACCCTTTCCCCCCCAAAAAAAAATCCAAAGTGATAAAGATATTTTTAAACAATGAAGAATAAACTTTGATATTCCAATTACAATTAAAAAGAAAGTCACAAGCAATATTGGTAGAGAAAATATAATTTGTATAGCAAATAAAATGGAGCAATATTTGTATAGAAAGAATATATGGAGAATTTAAGAAAGACAGCAATTCATACATGAAATTGTCTGAGAAACAAGAGGGGTAAAGAGAAATTTACAGCCACATGTTTCATAGTAAATTTGCATATCATCACTACTAAGGAGACATTATTAAAATGATCAGAAGAAGAGATTGTATGCAAAAGAATTAAGTAAGGCTAACCACAGATTTCCCACTAGACAGATGGTAAAAGATAAATATCCTGGAAAAGATAAGAGAACATAACTTCACAATTCTATACCATCCAAATTACCACTCAACACTGACAGCAAAATATTAAGAGGCATAAAGATAAGAGTGTTATTTAAGGTTTTATGAAGAGCTAATATGATCAGATTTGTTTTCACAGATTAGAGGGGGTTTGGAATGGCTATGTGACAGTCTGTTAGGAAGGTGTTGTAATAGTTCCTATTATAATGTCTTGGACTTGGATGGAGGTGATGAAGATAGAAAGCTGTCAATATATTCAGATACATAGAGTGAAGTAGAGGGAGATATCAAGAATAAGAGTTGAGATACCTCGTGGTCATAAAAGATAAGTGCCAAATAGGCAGTTGAATGCATGGATCTGGACCTGAGAAAAGAGATATGTGCTGGGGTAATGTATATGTGAGTCATCTGGGTGTAGGCACTAACTGAGGGACATGGCATAGAAGAGGTAAAGGGAATTATTGGGTTATTAACAAGACTGGGTTATTTTTTAGGTAGGGGAATAAAAAGACTAGAGTGTTACTAAAATTAGAGATTGTGATATCTTAGCCGATTATGGGATATACTAAGCTCATATTTTGTGGTCATTTATTGAAATTTAACAAACAGTCCCAAAATTTCTAGTGGCTTTTAGAAGAGTTAGGGGTACAACGAGAGAAACTATGCATAGAATGTTAGTGTAATTGAATCTAATGCTCTTTCTGAATCCAAAAAATAGTGACTTAGTCTCTCTCTGTCTCTCTTTTGCATGTGCACATTCTTCAGCAACTTTTAAAAATATTATTAAATGAACAAGAGTCAAATATTTCTAAAGTCTCTAGGACTGTATGTTGTGTGTACTTCACTCATGTTTCCATCTCATAATTCTTATTTTCCCTTTTTCCTATATACTGGGTTAATTTTATAAACTTTCAAATTTATTTTTTTCTGTTGTTATTTTGTGTCCATATTTGTTAGTGAATTGTAAAGATAATTTTTTGAAACATAACTGAATATAAATAAATTAAAATATAAAATCTGTTAAAAAAAAAAAAAGATAAGAGTGTTGACAACACTCTCTGACCCAAACCAAAAGAATTAATGAATATACTGAAAACAGAAGGAGAGAAGAGAAACAAAAAACATGGCAGAGCACAGAAAGTGTACAATAGCTAACTTCATTAAGATTGACTGCAAATAATAATAATAATTTTGTATTTAAAATTATATAAAATAAAGTACATAAAAAGATCAATGAGAAAGAAGACTAAGTAGGTGGTAAGTATTCAAGAAGAGTTCATGAGGTTCCCTTAGTTTTGTTAAGTAATATTTACAGTTTAACTATGTTTGTGAAAATGTCATTCACACCACTAAATTTATAGAAACACATTCTGCATCCTTCAGACCAGAGAGGAAAGAGAAGGGATATCAAGAAATTTATCAATCCAATCCAAATTAAAACAAAATAAAACAATAACAAGAGGTAGGTGGAGAGAGAATATAAATAAAATGGAAAGCATATACAAAATAAGATGGGGTACAACATATATAACATTTTATATTTATAACATATGTTTTTGTGACTGTATATGTAAATGTACAGTCACAGCAAATATAAAAAGTAACTTTTCTTACTGAAAATGTTATCAGATTGGATTAAAAACAACTCCAGCAATACAAAATCAGCTATATTCTACATATAAAGCACACATAAACAAACATAATATATAAAGGTGATAATAGAAGTCTGAAAGCAGATATGCCATGTAAACATTGGCAACTAAAAAAAAACAAGTAGAGCAATGTTAATATCAGATAAAAGGTACTATATGGTAAAATTATTAATGAGTATTATGCTTGGCACTACATAATATTAAAAGAAAAAACCCACAAATCTCTTCAAGGAGATATACGAATCATGAATTTATAATCATGTAACATAACAGCCTTCAAATATACAAAGCATGAGTAAAAAATTTTCAAGAAGCAATTAAATCAGCAATCATGAGGAAGTTCATTTTAGCACATCCATTAGAGATTGATAAGTCAGTCAAGAAAAGTAAGCAGTAGGTACACAGAAAATGTTAACAAAAAACTATAGTAAGTTTGAAATTAATAACTATTTACATAGGATCTAACCCTCCAAAATAGAGAATATTTTACCAAAAAACTTTTTTTTTTTTTAATTCTTTTTAAATTTTTATTTTATTATTTATTTATGTATTTATGGCTGTGTTGGGTCTTCGTTTCTGTGTGAGGGCCTTCTCCAGTTGCGGCAAGTGGGGGCCACTCTTCATCGCGGTGCACGGGCCTCTTCACTATCACAGCCTCTCTTGTTGCGGAGCACAGGCTCCAGACGCGCAGACTCAGTAATTGTGGCTCACGGGCCCAGTTGCTCCGCAGCATGTGGGATCTTCCCAGACCAGGGCTCGAACCCGTGTCCCCTGCATTGGCAGGCAGATTCTCAACCACTGTGCCACCAGGGAAGCCCCAAAAAACTTTGCATTAGTTTATTTTCACCTACAAAATGTGTCAAAATAATTCATATAATTATATCTCAATGCAGTGACATTAAAAATAAGTAACAACAGCAAAAATTTGCTTAAGAACATAAATGCATACTAAATATTATACATATTATACAGGTGATAAAGGAAACTATATTGACAATTTCAAAATACATATAAAGTAGAACAAAAATAAACTTAATACACCAAAATTTGCAAAAAGAAGAGCTAATATAGTAATTAGTGATAAATTTACAAATTTAAATGCATTTATTTTTTTTTTTAATTCTCAAAAAAGAGCTAAGAGAAGCTACAAAACAAAAGACGATAGTAGAAATCTGGGCATAATAATAGAAAGAGTAGAGATTAATGAAATAGAAACACATTAGGAGAGAAAGATCAATATATTTGTTACTTTAGTAATACTGATTAGGGGAGAAAAGCCACAAAAAGATTTAGAACAAAAGAGGGATACAAATTTAGATACAGTAGAATTTCTAAAAATAATAAGATATTATTTTGAATAACTTTCTGTCAATTTCCTTAATGTAAATAAAATTAGTTAATAGAATCTTGAGAAAATATAGAAATTATAAAAATGTACTGAAAATAACAGAAAACCTGAATATCTGAAAAAGAATGTGAACAAAAATTGAATCTTCGATCTTAAGACTTTTTACTTAAAAAAGACACAGTCAACCCAGATGACTTTACCTTCAAGGAACAGATTTTCCTGATTTTATGCAATTTCAGACAATAAATTTAGAAAAAAGGAAAGCTATTCAATTTAAGTATATTAGGCTAGTATAAGCCCAATAACAAAACCAGACAAGAACAACAAAGAAAAAATAAAATAATTGATACCAGTTTCCCTGAAGAATTCATATGAAACAACAACCCAAAATAAAATATTAACAAATCAAGTTCAATATATTTTTAATAAATTTATTTATTTTATTTTTGGCTGTGTTGGGTCTTCATTGCTGCGCCGGGGCTGCGGTGAGTGGGAGCTATTCTTCATTGTGGTGCGCAGGCTTCTCACTGTGGTGGCTTCTCTTGTTACAGAGCACGGGCTCTAGGTGTGCAGGTTTCAGTAGTTGTGGCACACAGGCTTAGTTGCTCTGCAGCATGTGGCATCTTCCCGGACCAGGGCTTGAACCCGTGTGTCCCCTGCATTGGCAGGTGGATTCTTAACCACTGTGCCACCAGGGAAGGCCCTCAAGTTTAATATTATAAACATGTATGTGCACAGGTACAGGCATACACATATGCACCTATGCAAACTATATTCTAACAAATTAGTGCTTATTCTCAGGAATGCAAATAAATGCCAATTTCACATAAGACTATCATTAAGTCATGCTGCATAGAGTTTAAAGGAGAAAAAAACTAAGAGCTTAAAAGAAGCAGATGAAGAATTTATTACATTTCAGTCCTTAGCTCATGATATTGATAGAAACTCAAGTAATTTCAACTGCAGAGGAAGTTCCTTAACTGTCTGAAGGGCATCTGTCAAAAACTTACACTGCACAACATAGATTTTATTCATTCTTGTAATGGGAAGTCCTAGACACTGCATTATTAAAAGATAGAAATGGTGCAAAAAATAGAAGTTGTCTCTATTCATACTGTTATATCTTAGTTAATACCCAGGAGAATCAACAAATTCAACTATCAAAATTATTTTTAAAAATTATCTTTTCTAGAATCAAGATCCACAAAAACATTAATGGTATTCCTAGTACTAACAAATAGAAAGTATAATAGAAATGAAAAGACTGTATTGATAAAAACAACAAAGCTATAAGGTGCCAAAAACAAAATATATAAAACAATGAAAATTACCAATAATTGTTGAAAAACATAAAAGGAGTTTTGCACAAAGAAATAGCTGGCTATACTATATCCACGGATGGAAAGAGCCAACATTCAGATATCAATTTTCCCAATTAATCTATAAATCTAGAAATGCTTTAAATAGTATTTTAATAAATTTGGTATGTTAATACTAATGTGCAAATGGAAAAAGTAGCTGAAGTAAATAATAAATTTTGAGGGAGATATCAGAAGATTTTTTTTTATCGTTCTAAAGACAATATGAAAATTCATAGTTTTATCACAGTATTGGCAGAACTAGGGACAAGTAGACCAATAATATTGATTAGGACTCCATATAAGAGGTAGCATTACCAGCTAGTGAGGAAAAGTTGCTGTGTTCAAGTAAAAATGCTGGCACATTCACTATGGAAAATCTAAATCTCTACTTCATACAATAAACAAAAATAATTACAGATATCACACTGAGATATAAATTTTTTAAAAAGTAAAAACTTTAAATAAAAATGTCGAAAAGTATTTTATAACTTTGAGGTTGGAAAAAATTTCAAACGATACTCAAGAAGTATAGACAATAAGGTAAATACATTTAGTTATATTAAATTACAAACTACTGTACCCTCCTAGATAGCATAAACACTGTCTAAACATACAGTAAAACATTAGAATACATTTGCCATCTTTTAACCAATAAAGGATTTGTAGTATTCAAATTTTATATTTAACTTTTAAAAAACAAAGATATGGACACATTTGAAAATGAACAAAATTATACAATTTTGCTATTAATTACATAGAAAATTCATAATAATTAGACAAAAGCACATTAAATAATATTTTATATACATTGGGCTAAAACCTAGGTACCACCAAATGTTTTGGAAGATGTGAACAAAAGGTAGATTTCTACTCTGTTCACTATCTGGAGCACATTCTGGAAATATCTAACACATTTTAAAATGAAAATATTTTTCACAACAAAATTATACTCTCAGAAATGTCATATAAAAATGCAGAAGGAGAAAAAAATATGTTCCTACAACTTTTTGTAATGGTTAAAAGTTGGAAAATCTTCAAAACACCCACGAACTAGAGAATAAATATAAGAATAATTACAGTATATTCATACAAATAATCAATATAAAGCAATTAAATTAATGAAATAGTTATATGTGACATTATAAATAACTCAAATTAAACATAATATTTTACTTAAAAAGCAAGCTATATTATGGTTTGTACAATATAATAACATTCATACAAAGATACAAAATATTCATATAATATAGTCACATTCATAAAAAACATTGTTTTTGATACATATATATATATGATGTGATGTGCTGATATATGAACGTGCATAGGCTTGATAAACTTCAAACTTACACAGGTGTAACCTAGAGGTAGTAGAAAGTAGTATTCACCTAGCACCTATAATAGTCTATGTCATTAAAAATATGAACAAGTTTTAGCAAAATATGAAAATCTACTAGAGTTGTATATACGTATATGGATGATCTCTCTCTGTATATATATATTTGGCTGCATTGGGTCTTTAATGCTGCACGTGAGCTTTCTCTAGTTGCAGCACGCGGGCTCAGTAGTTGCAGTGCACAGCCTCTAGGGCATGCAGGCTTTAGTAGTTGTGATGCACGGGCTCTAGAGTGCGGGTTCAGTAGTTGTGGTGCACGAGCTTAGTTGCTCCGTGGCATGTGGGATCTTCCCAGACGAGGGATAAAACCTGTGTCCTCTGAATTGGCAGGTGGATTCTTAACCACTCTGCCACCAGGGAAGTCTGTGATCTCTATATTTTTAGATTGCTTATTTTACAATAGATTTAAGATTTACAGAAAAATTACAAAGATAATACGTAGAATTCATAAATATCTCATATTACTAACTTACAATAAATAGTATGGTAAATTTGTCAGAATTAATTAGCCAATATGGATACATTATAATTAACTAAAATCAATTTTATTCAAATTTCCTAAGTGTTTGTGTAATGTACTTCTCCAGAATTCCATCTAGGATACAACATTACATTTAATTGTCATGTCTCCTGAGGCTCTTCTTAGTTGTGACAATTTCTCAGACTTTCCTTGTAGGTGTAGACCTTCACAGTTTTGAGGGGGTACTGATAAGGGAATTATAGTACAGTGAACCTTTATGGGAATTTGCCTGATATTTTCTCATGATTAGAATAGGTTATAGGTTTGGGGGAGAAAGATGATGGAGATAAAGCACCATTCTCATCATATCATAGCAAGGCTACACGTTGTTAAAATGGCTTATTCCTATTGATGTTAACTTCATTACTTAGCTGAGCTAGTGTTTGTCAGGTTTTAACACTATACATTTATTCTTCTTCATCCATTCACATACTGTACTCTTTGGAAGTTATTATGTGCAGCCCACACTTAAGAAGTATGGAGTTATGCTACATCCCCTTGAGGACAGGGTATCTACATGAAGTATTTGGAATTCTTCTGTATAACAGATTTGTTTGTTTATTCAACCCTTTATATTAGTACGTACTCATGAACATTTACTTTGTACTTTGGGTTAGAGTCCGATATTATTTTACTTATATTTTTCAAATGGGTCCAGCTCTGGTCATTGGGAGCATTTTCACTTGGCTTTTATGTCCTTTCGATATACCCCCATCATCATCCTGTGGGTGTGACATTACACTTCCTTACTAGAGTACTACATAGTAGTCCAGATTCATCATGTCTTCTTCAAATTAAGATAGGTTATTGTGCTCTCTCACTACTCTCATTCAACATCATTGAATTAATGGAAACCCTTGTTAGTGCAATAAAACAAGAAAAATAAATAAAAGATATTCAGAGTGGAAGAAAGAAAGAAAAACATCCATTTTATTTGCAGATGACTTATCTATGTAAAGCAAACAAACAAACAAAAAGTCCCCCCTCCCCCAAAAATCTACAGAATGATTCCTGGAAGTAGTGAGCAATTACATCAATATATATGATTAATATACAAAATTCCTATAAATAAACAATAAACATTTTTACTCAAAATACAATTTTTTATTGAGGCAACATTGATTTATAACATAATATAAATTTCATGTGTACAACATTATGTCTCAACTTCTGTATACACTACAGCAGCATGCTCACCACCAAAATTTAGTTTCCATCTGTCATTATACTGTTGACTCCTTTAACCATCTAGCCCTCCCTCTCTTCCAAATACCACTCTCAATAGCAACAAAGAAACAAAGAAGAACCATGTAGATATATCTAACAAAATATATTCTAGACCTGTCTGCAGAAAACTATAAAACCCTGAAAAAAGAAATACAAAAATATTTAAATAAAGGGAAAGATATTCTATGTTTATGGATTGGAAAACTTGGTATAGACTCACACGCAAAATAATGACATATTTGTGGAACTGGAAGAAAACTATCCTTCAAAATTACCCACTGAGCTCACTTAGCATTCAGTTTCCAATTAGCTAGACTACTTAAGACACCTCCAAATAAATATGGTCTTCAGCTCTCATAACTGGCCAGCTGAAAAAACCTTTTTCAATTATTATTTTGAGTTACTTTTTTGGTAAATTATTAGGATTCTTCAGGTGGGCAGTACTTGTACAAGATATTCTAAGGTATAAGTTCTAGAAAGCAAAGATTTAAGACTAATGATAATGGATATACTTCCAAAAGAATTTACTTAGGCATGTATAAAATATTCCTGGAAAAAATATTCACACTTTATCCATCTGCCAAACAACTTGTGTTTCAAAGTATGTTTAAAAATTCATGTACTTCAATAATAAAATGAAAAACAAAATTAAAAAGGAGCAGAGCAATTGAATAGTCACTTCAGAAAACATGTGACTGGACAATAAACTCATCAAAATATCTCAGCATCATTATTTGACAAGGAAAAACATGTTAATATGTTCCTACTGCACACTGGCTAGAAAGCGTAAAATTAAAAGATTGGATATGCCAAATGTTGGTGAGGATGTAAAGCAATTCCAATTCTCATACTTTCATTGTAAAAATTGTAAAATTGCATGATCACTTTGAAAAAATGTTTGGCAGTATCTTACACAGTTAAACATCAACTACTCTATAATCCATAGCACTTATACTTCTTTTTATTGTGTGTAAATTATTCCTCAGTAAACAAAAACACGTAGTGGGAAAAAAAGGAAAATATCTCCAAAATACCCAGTCAAATATTTCCTAATTTCATCCCCTAAATCGCATTCTTTTAGAACATAAATAGAATAATGTGTATTAAAAAATGCATCTTTAGTAATGACTAAGCAGGTAATAAATGTTAATCTTGATTATTTTGAAAATTTGGATCAAAAGTAAAAATTTTTCATGAACCTTTTAAATTCATGAAACGTAAGCCTGGTGTAATAGGAATGTTAATAAACATATAAAGTGTCAGTAAATTTGAGCCTCCATTTACTTAAAATTTATTTAAAAATTATAATAATGAATTCCTTTTACATGTGATTTCTAAGCAAACTGTATACACCAGTTCTCTAAGATGTGAAAACAAATAGTTTTAGAAGCCATAATTATTTAAACAATCCATAGTCTTCAAATAGAGTTAATACCATAAGCACTACTATCAAATTTGACAAGTGGTAGAAACTTTTACTTTATCATTGTGATAAAATTATTTCCATCCATTCATATGTGATTAAACCAGGTACTAGTTCTAGCTTTTTCTGCACATTGTTAATATTTAAACAAAAAAGGAGAAAATAATTCTAAATTTGTAAATGGTTTCCATATACAAAGGTCCCTTTGTCTTTAAATATCTTATGAACTTATAAACCATGAGAAAATGATCTCCTACATATTGTTATATATTTTTCCAGTAGCCTGTATTATGAAATCGAAGATTAACATCCTATGGGGGAAAAATGTCCTGAGTTGTGGCTCATGGCTCAGGTATTCACTCAATAGACAATAAGTGACCACCTAGTGCTATTAAAAGCAAAACAAAACAAAAAACCCCCAAAACAAAACAAAACCTAAACTGTCTACAGACAATATAAAGCAGGCCTCTAAAATGTGGAACCTTTAAAAGATAAGTTACATTAATTTAAAAAATCATGCAAAAAGAGTAGAGTACAGTGATATATAATCAATAACAAGTATGGACATGATAGCAAGGTTGGATTGGTAAATTTTGAGGGGAGAGAGTTGGTGAAAACCTTCTGTATAGAAAGGAAGAACAGAGAGTTTATTTCAAACAAGGAAATGCCATTCATTAACCCCTCTACTTGCTGGGGGATATAAACAGTCCCTGAAATCAATGTACTTGCAAGCTTATAGGATAGATGATTGCTACAGGGGTTGTTTTCTTCATCTGTGTCTCAACAAGTAGCACAGAGCTGGGAATATGGCAACAATCTGATGCTGTTTGTTGAATGAATAGAGCTAATCCTTTGCTTCGGGTTCTTGGGTAGTTTCATAGGGTAATGAGGTTTAAACTGATATATCAGCAAAGCTGTCTCTAACAACAAAACCGAATGAAAAGTTGAAAAGTTTCTCTGCATTATTGTAGTGGAGATTAGTGCCTGAATTTACTGCTGGATCTCCACCCATTTTAAGGTGAGTCCAAACTGATTTGAGAGCGGTGATCTCTTGATAGAGCTGGGACTGGCACCATTATGATGGACAGTTTAGGTGCTAGGAGTGTAGCCATGATGAATTTCAGAGACTCAAGTAGTTTGTAATAGAAAGATTTAATGATGAAAACATTCCCTACTTCATAAATGTTACCGCAAAATTCAAATACTGCATTATTCATGTAGTTTTTCTTTCATTTTTCCAGATTTTCCAAAATAATACCTACAGGAAGATTTTGGTCTCTCAAAGATTTTTGATGACTACTTTCCTACCCCTTTATGCCTTCCCTCTCTGGCAGCAGCTTAGAAATTCCAGGAGAATATGGCAATAAACTTCTGAAATGAAAAGACAGTGGTTGTTCTACTTACTCAAGTGTAATATCACATAGTTCTTTTGATTTTAGGATATTTCAATTCTTTTCACATTTAGAAATTAAGTTTTTTAATCAATGTTCCATCATGACAAGTGGCAGTTTTCTATAGAAATCTCAAGGTGTCTGGCTGTAGGTCTGAAAGTTACTTGTAGCCCACTGACTTGATATTGAAATCTAGATCTCGGAGGAATCAGTTAAATTTTATGTTTATGTCATACATGAAGCATGGCATATTATCCAGTGCTTAAGGATGAATGTTATATGTTTATAAATAAGCATTTTTTTCCAAGGAGTGTTTTTGAGTTTTCTCTTAACTAGGAGATAAATACTGTATTCAATTTCAAATCTCACTTTACACACGTAGAATAAGCTTTCCTGTTCGGTCAGTCAACACAGTGGTAGTATTTAATATAAACTTCTACACAGGTTTGTGAAATCAGGGTCATTTCACATGGAATTTGTACAGCTGCAAATCTGTGTCAGCTGAACAAATGCAGATAAAGGTGATGGTGAAATTTAGAGAAAAAAGGAGAAAATCATTCTGTCCCTGGGATAATTCAAAGTTGACATCACCGGTTTTCCTCTTTCTTGGTCCCACAACTTGTGGCATGAGCTTATTTCTGGAATATAAGAATACTCAAAGGTCCTAGATAGATGATAAACTGAAATTTTAATTCTCACCATAAATGCTTTAATCCAAGGATCCTAAAAAAACAATTTTTAAGATAGTAGGAGTGTCTTCTTTTTGAGTTTTAATTATGCATATTTATGATTGTGCTCTCTCAGAGGATTTATTTCTTCCATGTTCTGTTGACTATTTTCTAACCATCCCAAGGACTTTAAAACATTTTTATTCATAAATTTTTTCAGAGCAAAAGATCTAGAGGAGAGTATGTATTTAAACCAACTTTTCAATTGCTGAAAAAAGTTTCTTTGTATCATCCATTCCAGATTTGTCATTCCTAAATTGCCTTTATAATATATATATATATATATATATATAATATATATTAATTTAAAGTGCTTTCTCAAAATTTTGGAATGATTTGGTAAATTTATCTAGCTTTAGTTCCTTTCTGAATGTGTATATATGGGTCCAAAGAGGGCATATAATTTCAATGTTAGAATCAATTTTAAAAAAAAATTGTGGTTAGATTCCCCTGACTTTTTATATGAAAAAAAGGATATATTTTTTCCTGCAGAAAAAAAAGTTATAATAAGAACTCAAATAATTTGGCTTTTTTTCAATGAAATACCATGTGCCACATACCTAAATGAAATTGACACTTCATTGAGTATCTACTACATGCTGTGTTCTGTGTTAATCAATCTCCTTTAATCCCACAAGAACTTTTTGAGGTGGGTATTATTATACTTATTTTATACTTGCGGAAATTGAAACTCAGACAATTCCAGGGATTTGCTACACATCACAGCACAGAAATTCAAATCTGAAACCATTTATCCCAATACTGATTCCTCTATTCCAAATCTTCTTTCTTATAATAACTCAAAAAAATATGTTGGCAGATATGGCAAAGAAAATTAGCATTTCAAAAAACTCTCCTTTAGGTCTCATTTACTACCATGTTTACATGAACTCTTCCCAGAATTACTTCTTTAAGTATTCAGCTACCAAATGGTCTAAACTTATTTATATTAATTCTTCAACCTACTTCAAATTACCTTCAATATCTATCACTCTATTGAAACTACTCTTGAATGTCTTTTTGTGTTCAAATAGGATGGATAATTCTCAGTGCTCATTTCCGTCTTCTTACATCTTGAAATATTTGCTGGTGTCCACTACATGACATTGCATTTTACCTTACTTACCTTTCTTAGCAGCTCCTTTTTATTCTCATAAAAATTAATGATTCTGCTTTCTCCACCAAACTTTTAGATATTGGATGACACAAGCCTTGGACTTTTTATACTTATCTCTCTGGGTGAACATATCCAGTTCTAGAGTTTTAAATACTCTTTATAAAGTGATCACTAAAAATTTACATGTCTAGCCACAAGTCATTGTTGGGATCCAGACTAGAGTACCCAATTGATTGCTTGATATTGCTACTTAAATATAGTAGTATTTTATATATTTATAATATATAAAATATTATCTTAAATTATACATGCCCCCAAAGCAATGCAAAATCCATCATTGCCCAGTGGTTTCTATAAAAATAAAATACATTGCCTTTTATCCAGTTGTTCCAACCCCAAACTTGAGAGGCTTACTTGATTCCTCTCTTTTCCTCATTCCACTTATTCAATTCATCAACAAATCCTTTTAATTATTATTTCCAGAATATATCCCAACCATTTTCACATCATCTTCAGTGTTATTGCTGTGTTTCTTGTTCAAACTACATAATATTTGGCCATGATTACTGTAATTGACAGTAATTGGTATTCCTGCTTGTTTTTTGCTTTGTATTCTATTGCTGCTGTGACAAATAACCATAAACTTATGATCTAAAAAAACACCCATTTATTAGCTCACAGTTCTGTAGGTCAGATGTACAGGTAGGGCTAACTGTTTTTTCTACTTAGAGTCACAAAAGTTGAAACTTAGGTATTGATCAAACTGGGTTATTACCTGAAGGCTCTAGGGAAGAATACACTTCCAAGCTCAGTTAGGTGGTTGGAAAATTTAGTTCCTTGTGGTTGTAGGAATGAAGTCCAGGTTTTCTTGCTGGCTGTTAGCCACAGGCTGCTTTCAACATCTGGAAACCCATCTGTGTTACTTTTCACATGACCCCACTTTATCTTTAACCCAGCAAAGAGAAGTCAAATCCTTCTCATACTTTACATACTTATGACTTGCCCTTTTGTGGTAAACCAGAGAAAACTCTCTGTTTTTAAAGGGCTCATGTGAACAGATTAGTCTCGCTCAGATAATGTCCTTATTTGAAGAAGCATTTACTAGTAACTCCAATTACAAATGGAAAATCTCTTTTGCCATGTACCAAGATTATCATAGTAATAATGGCCAGGGGGCAATGTTTATAGGGCCATCTAGAATTCTGCTTACTTACTGCTTCTCCTACTTTTGCCTCTCGCCTACACAATTTACTATTTACATAGCAGCCAAAATTATAATTTTAAAGGGTACAAATGAACTTATTTACAAAACAGAAATAGAGTCACAGATGTAGAAAACACACTTATGGTTACCAGGGGGTAACGGGGAGGAGGGATAAATTGGGAGACTGGGAATGACATATACACACTACTATATATAAAGTAGATAACTAATAAGGACCTACTGTATAGCACAGGGAACTCTACTCAATACGGTACTGTGTAATGGCCTATATGGGAAAATAACCTGAAAAAGAGTGTATATATGTATATGTGCAACAGATTCACTTTGCTGTACACCTGAAACTAACACAACACTGTAAATCAACTATATTCCAAGAAAAATTTTTAAAAAGTATAAAACATATGCACCATTTTCCTACTTTAAGCCCTTTGTGTCCTTTTTCACTTTATGGTTTCTGAGCTCCAAAATCATTCTTTTTTTTTTTTTAATTTTTCTCTAATTACTAAATCCTAATCAGATAAACTTGTATACTGGTATACTTTGTGTACTTTGTGTACTTTGGCAGATGACAATCTCTCTGAGGTTTGATCATCTATAAAATTTTTTGCAATATGGTTATTTGGGGACATTAACAAATGACTTACTATACTTATTATAGTCGTTAAATAAATCACCCCAATCATCCTATCCCATTTCCATCTTTGCTTATCTACCTGGGACCAGTCTGACAATGATGACTATTTTCTCTCTATCTTTTGTCTGAATGGCTATCTAGAATGAGCTGTCTAAATGGTATATATGATATTGGGAAAAGGCAGGTATTCATTTCTGTAAACACAGAGTGATTACTGTCTGAAGCACTGTTCTAAGCCCTGTGAAAAGCACAAAGATAACACAAATGTTAAACTGTGTCCTTCAAGAGTTTAGACTCTGGTGGTAGTGAATGGAATTAGAAACATCATGAAATAGAATTGGCATCTCTGTTATAAACAGAACCATGGTCTAGTTACAGGCAATGAGTATGTCTGTCTCCAAAAGGCATCTTCTCAGATCTGGCCATTTATTTAATTTTGATTTGTGGTGGGAGAGATTATCTGAAGTGAGATTTATTAGAGATGTAATAGAATACGCTAGGTAGTATGACTATGCCCTACTGTTTTCCCAAAAGAAAAATGTTACATGATCTTAAACCACCCTTGTAGATAGTCATTGGAAAAACGATTATTCTAATTCATTAAATATGTTTCTCATAATTGTTATTTAGTTAACGACTGCAGTTAAGTAAGATCATCATAAGACACGCTATATTAGATACTCGTTATTTAAAACATATGTTTTAAGACTAAGCAATTATAAAACAAGCTATTCACCTCTTAAACTTAAATAAATAGATCCATAATAAGTCACTTGTACATAATTAACAAACAATAATTACTTCAGTAAACCTATAAGGTCAAGCTAATAAAAATAAAGAACAAAAATTGCTGTGTTCAACTTCCCAGCTGTTATTTATGTTTTCAGATTTTTCGCATTGAATTCGACATAAAATAGGACAAACTTACTTGTGATTGCCACATTTGAATTGAATACAAGAACTAAACTTATTCACACAGTAGCTCTTAAAAAAGATGTTAAATAGAAACATGTGATACAGAGATTTAGTCTTTGGATATTTACTTCTCTTGGTTCCTTCTGTTCATCCTTAAACTTTTGTAAAAATGTTAGCAAAGTTGGTTCTTAAACATAATCATTTGGAAGGCAAAATTTGATCACGATTTCACTTTGGTTTGTATGGTTTGTATTCATCCAATAAGTGACAAGCAGACTTGTTGCTCTCTGGTCCCTCTTGTGACCCTGATCTTTACCGTGAAATTATGTGCTATTTTTTAAAGGACATGGTATTACTACAGTGGTTAAATTCTTTGGAGCTTCCAGAAGACGATTACAATGCATGGCAAATTGCTTTTGTAATAATGTGCACATAATTGAAAGAGAATCGTCATTCTCTATCTACTCAGGATATTATGAATCCCTCTTTGTGCTTCCCTAGTATCTTGGTGTAGCCCTATATCAGAAATGATCATTATATTATGAACGTGTCATTACTTGTTTATAATATCTACTAAAGTGTAAGTATGAGAACCATGTCTATTTACATATATAATTTTAGTGCCTTAAAATGCATTGTTAGAGTTTTAGCAGGTACAAAGAATGTTTATTGAATGAATCTTTGAATGAAACATGTGGTCTTCTCATTTGGAAAAAAAGGTTGCAAATAATTTAAGCTATTGTAGTTTGCCTCAGTTTTAGCATCTATTGAATGAGGTAGTTAAATCAGTAAACTTTAGCTTAATGTATCTAGAGTAATATTGCTTAATCAAGTCACATAATTTTGTGAATTTTCCAGCTTTAAATTCGATATTTTTTTACTCATATTTCTAAAGCCCTTGCATTCTGGGTTTTCTTATATTATTTCACATATTCAAAAGATGGCTTTTGGATATTCATGATTGGAAGAGCTTGACCTTGGGTAGGATCTATGGATTAGAAAAATTAAAATTATCCAGGATATTTTCATGAGGAAAGTATTACAAAGATTAAGAATTTCTATTGTTTTAATAGAAAGTTTTATAAGAATTTTTAGGGTTTTTTTCTATGTTGCTCATCAGGGTAGAAAGTTTAAAAAAGATACAGTAACTTAGGGAATAAATCTTCTTAGAAATAAAGATCACATATAGCTGAAGTAATCTTTGTCTTGCTTTCTTAGGAACCTGAATATAATAAGGGGAGAAAATTAATCTCATATTTAAATTACTATTATTATAATTGTTGATAGGAAGATACAGAATAGCAACATAATACCTTAGTCTATATCACTATACTCAGACCTAAATAGCTTCCTCACTTGTTTGCCTCCAAAATACTCTCCAATCAAACTGGTGCTCAGTACTCCAATTTTATAAGTTACTTTCTTGAGAAATCTCAGTTGCTGCCACTACCTAAATGATTCAAAAGTCCTCCGATTTTTGACAACTTTTGTACCTAATGCTTTTCAATAAAGCCAAGTTAATTTCCCACTACATGCTATTACACACCATTTACTTACATTTGAGTGAGTCTTATTACAGTTACCTTGCTTGATTCTTCACTCAAGACTTCACTTATACTATTCATTTCCTTATTCTAAATATTCTCTGTTCTCCCTTCTACATACTAACTCTCACCTAGCCAATGATAGCCTATTCGACCTCCACTCTTCATTTAAATAATTTCTCCATTAATATCAGTTGAATTCTTTCTTCTGAGCATGTATATTCAGATCCAGATGATTGACACAGAATACTTCTCAATGTGTTAGGAAAACTTCCTGAAGACATGGACCTTGCCTTACTATTTTTGTGTCTCTCCCATTTCTTCTAGATATTTATGAAATACCTTCTAACGATTGACAATTAGCAGAATTCATAATAACCCCATTAAAATCAATTGCTATTAGTATTGGTAATTGGCTGGAAATGGAAAAAGATTCTTCTGTAGGACTAGTGTTTATTAAAAACACTATATATATATTAATATATATAAAGCTAAAATCTCTATTTATGAGGCAAGGAAGAAATATGTTTAGTTGTCCCATCACTACTTCAGTCATATTAATAGTGAACACTTAAAGGAGATTTTTGTTCAAAAATAAATTTTTATCATTCCAAATTCTCCAGAACCTTGTGATTTTTATCAAAGAATTTTAAAATGTTTTTCTTCATGTAGGCTTGCTTTTTAATAGACTCAGCTAATGATGCCTTTATGAACACACACATAGACACACAAACACACACATACGTACACACATACACATTAAAAGAAAAGAAACCTAAAAGATGTTTTAGGTTTTTTGTTTTTCATTTGACGTAAATGGAAAACTAAAAAATTTAAGTGATGATATGATTGTATCATCAGTATCTTCATTACTATATTATAATATTATCAGAGCAAATAACATTTTTTGTGGGCTTACTATATGCCAGAGTACTCATTACCATACACATATACCATCTTATTTAATTTTCCTATCTGTCTATGAGGGAGAGAGTATTACTATATTTATTTCATAGAAAAAAAAATAAAAGAGTGAGAGAAGTTCAGCTTTGTGTTCAGGATCACATAGCCAGTAACTGATATATATGGATCCAAACTAAAAAGTAGTTATAAATGATAGCTATTTTGATTTTTGTTGTTATCAGAATAATTTCTAAAGTTCCCAGAGGCAACACTTTGAGGCGAGACTTATGCTGTTTACATGTCTCATGAACACATCTGCCACATGTGTTGATATGATGCAAAGAATGAGACCAAATACCTTGAAAATTTATACTATTAATAATTATCATCTGAGGACTTCCCTGGTGTCCAGTGGTAAAGAATCCGCCTTCCAATGCAGGGGACACGTGCTCGATCCCTGGTCGGGGAACTAAGATCCCACATGCTGTGGGGCAAGTAAGCCTGTGCACCTCAATGAGAGAGCCTGTGTGCCACAAACTACAGAGTCCACACGCCCTGGAGGCCGTGCGCCACAACTAGAGAGAGAAAACCTGCACACCACAGCTAGACAGAAGCCCAAGCACCACAACTAAGAGACTGCATGCTGCAAGGAAAGATCCCGTGTGCCTCAAAGAAGATCCTGTGTGCTGCAACTAAGACCCAACGCAGCCAAAAAAATAAAGAAAATTAAAAAAAAAATGTCATCTGGGCTGTGAAGCATATTGTTATAGTAAAATCAGTCTCTTTAGGAGAAAACTATCCGTAATTATTGATTTGATTGATTTTACAAATCTTTTTTTTCAGTTGCCCTTAAGTTTAAATCATACTTCAAATATGCTTTTCGATGGACTGCTAATCTTTTAACATTTCATGAACACCTATCACTCTTTGCTCTCTAGCTATCATCAGTAACCAATAATACTTCCTTCAGAGAGTAATCACCCCTTTACTGTCAACCATAACTTCCCCATAGGAGCTGTATTGTCTTTGTTTGACTCCTCTTCCTCTGATTTAAATTTTATGGGCACCTGATCATAGGTAAGCCAATCAATCACTTCCCTGGGACATTGAAACTAAACAGGTAAATCCAGACAGGTGTCAAAACAATGTTTTGTTCCCTTCAAAAGAGGTTGGTCTGCAGAAAGAGGAAAAAAAAAATATCTAGCATAGGGAAACGAAGAAGAGAAAGAAAATTCTGAAGTCATTCAAACCCTTCAGCACTCTATTCTTTTAGGTTGGAGTGACCTCTTGGCCTTCATGGGTCTTCACTATTGAACTCTACCTCATATTCTGTGATACCTCTCAGTATCCTAATTCTATAAAGTTCTTTTTTTTCTCATTTTTAGCTTTATTTTTGTCTTAGTCTAACTAAAATGATTTTTTGCCTGAAGTAGTCCTGATTTTTTTTAAATGCTCAAATGAAGGACTATATTTTATGCTAGTCAAGCCCAGGTATCAAATGCTTAATAAAAGTTTATTAAATTGAATTTTATCAAATTGTTTGAATTTAAGGCTATGAGACTAACTAGGGTTGAAGAGGCTGAGGGAGAAGGGAGAAGAAGACCTAATAGTTTTCCTTGATTTATAACTTTATTCTATTTCCAAAATAACCTTGACAGAAAAGGAAATTAAAAGTTTGTACAGAAAGACACTTGACTATTTTTACTGGATTGCATTGTTATAGTTCAACATTAAAAAGGAGGCTTTCAATCTATTAGGAAAAAAAAAAATAGGAAAAGAACTGTTTGAACCTGAGCAGTTACACAAAACAGAAATTGGTTTGGCCAATCCACTCAAAGCTTGTTGCTTTTATTGGAAATGGTTTCTTTTTCAGTAAGTGTTTTTTACAGTTGCTGAGCTTGGACCTGCAACTATAGACCCTTGGTTGAGAAAATGGTCATGAAGAGACACTGACAGGGAATTTTTCATAGGAGTGAATCTGGGGAGGAAAGCATGGGTAACAAGCAGTGGGATTGTTTATATAAAAATCTACGTGCACTGCTCTATGGTGTTAGTGTCTGAAAGCTTTTCTTCATAAGAAAGTCCATCCATTCTGAGCCCAGTATCGTTCTTTTTCACAGTCTTACTGTTAGAAAAAAGAAAGAAAGAAACAAACAAACCCAGAATCTTGGCTCATTTTCAGACATATTCTGGTGAGCTACTCAGTGAACTAGTTTGAATTGTAACCCAGCCCTGGACCACAAATGGCAATTCAGGAACTGATCACTTTGAATTATTCATGAAACAGTCAACTTTGACATTTTGAACATTGTGTTTGAGAACAGGAGAACTGAACAAGAGACCTGCAATGGTCATTATTAAGGAGCAATAGCTGCTATTCAGATGATTACTAGCGCCAGAAGGAGTAATCAGGTCTAAAATAGAGCTGCTTTACATTTGAAAGTGTTCCATACAAATGTCTTTGCGAAATATAACTATTTCAGGTAGTATTTATTTTCCATCTTTTTCCATTTATTAGGTATTTTACAGTAGATTTTCTTATCATATTACATTCCAGGCAGACCTTTGGGGTGTAGTCACACATGTATTTTAGGAGCTATATATTGAATGAGGGACATGTAAATCAGTGAATTCCTAATTGTTCTACATAGAGATTTGTGAATTGTCTTTTTCTCTCCATATACTTTATTCATAGGGTTTCAAATAAAAGAGAGAAATGAGAGAGGGGGTGTTATATGAAGGAGAACAGTATCGTTAGCAAGAAATCTCTAAACTGCTGAGTTAGAGACATATCAGCAAATTATTAAGGACATCTGGTCTCAGCAGCATACACGTCTCTGTAACATTGGATTCTGTGATATATAATCTTAATGATTGTGGCTTGAATTAAGCACACACACAGTTTCTTCCTCACAAATCTCAAAGTCCCCTAGTAATTTACTCAAATAACTCAGTGTAAGGTGACTTTTGTTTAGATGCCAAGTTGTATCAAGTAAGATACTCCAAGGGCCAAAGGGTTAAGTTTGCTACGTAAAAAGATTCAGAGACTATGGTCAAATTTAGGTACTCAACCAAATCTCCTACATTTCCACTGGTTTCTGAAAAGCTAAAAGCTTGATTCCTTGAGACAGTTCTGGCGTCTGTTTAATGCAGCCTTAGAATGTGTTAAAAAAAAAAAAGGCATAAAAATCTATACTTTTGGATTTAATGGTTTTATACTAGAATGCGAAGGAGGCTTTATCCAAAACGGTATACATGAACATTGTCAGAGATACACTGTTACCTTAATGCTCATATTTGTCATGACCCATGATAACAAAGATTAACTTAATGCTCATATCAGCCTTGGCCTCTATTAGTGCCCACATCCAGCTCAGGTCTCCAACTCCAAACAGGGACTTAGAAAAATTTCAAGAGGCTGTCATCACTTAGGAGACATGTATGATTTTCTACCAATATGACTAATTTATCTTTAGTTTATATTTGGGGGTTTATTAAGATACATATACTAAGATTGGAAGTACTCTAAGCTGCTGTTGATCACCTATTTACACTTTAAAGTGAATCCCAGATCTTTCACTAAAAATAAATGTGGAAAACCATGGAGAAGTTTTAATGAGAGAAGAACAGGAAAATTTAATGAGAGAGAAAAAGGTCAAGGAAAAGATATGAGAGGACTAGGAAAATGTACTAACTCATAATTGTTTCTTCTTGGAAACAACACAAAAGTGCTTATAAATCTATCAGGTTTGTTTTTCTTTCTATTTAATTTGAAACAGTAGGAATATAATGGCAAAAACAAATGAGAAAGAATACCTCATTTAAAAAGAGAAGCATAATAATATGTTACTCTCCTAGATAAGGGAGCTGGAAACATAATCTTTTATTATTGGCTTACCTGATGTGAAAGACCTCTAGAAGTCTCCTTTCTTCACAGAGTTTATCTCCCACCACTTTTCCTCATCTATTTTCCAGTTACACTTTCTCTTTCTGCTCTTCAAATGCTCTAGAATTATTCTCATTTATGAGCCTTGGCTTTCTGCTTAAAAAAGTATAATTTATTAATCCCATCATTTTCAGTATTTATATATCAAGTCTAATGTCATCTCCTGGGACACCTCTTTTTTTGACTACTCTAGTTAAAAACCAACCCCAATTTCCTATCTCCAATTGACTTGTTTTATATTTTTAGAAATTGTATCATTGCTTTGAAATTAATTACTTATTTGTTTATATAAGAATGTAAGCACAATGAGAGCATTGTTAAAAGATAAACTGAGACATATTAAATTTGTAAGTGTTTATTTGAACCAATTTCCATTTGAATAGGGCAGTGCTAAGCTCAAACTGGAATTGGTTAGTAGTACTCCACTCACAGGAACTAGGGGAAGACGTTTGTAGAGAAGAGGTGGAAGTAAAGCAATGACATTATTTGACTAGCTATAGCTTAAGTGGTTGTCTTATTTTGGAAAACCTATTTGGCTGTTTGTGATTGGTTGTCTTTACGTTTTGATGTCTTATCCTGGAAACTTTTCAGACTTAGGTTTTGGTTTGCTTATAAAGCCTAAAGGCATCCCTGTCTAATTAATTTAAAACATGAACTTTGCCTTGCCCATTAGTGCATTTCTAGTATCTGGAAGCAGGCCAGACTCATATCAGGGACTCAATAAATGTTTGATAATGGACAAATGATTATATTCAGATCCATGACTCTATGATTGGATATTGGTAACACTTTCTGTTTATGGTTAGCATTAATTGTTTGTCTTGTCTATTTATTGAATAACAATTCATTCTAAAACTGTTTACCTATAACTAACTTAGTGCCATAAGCAGGACTACATTCTCTATGCCATGGAGAGCCACAGAAAGATTTAAATTAAAAAATGAAAGTTATGAATTTGTATATATGTATACATATGTGTATGTATTCGTGTGTATACACATATGTGTGTGTGTTTCTTAGTACATAATCTTAATATCTGAAAGAGGATGGATTTGAAAGAGTAAAGTTCAACTGTTCTGGTAGTTTCAGTGACAGATGATGACCAGTCGAATGCAAAGAAGTGACATGTCCCAGGTATACTTTAGCATT
Source organism: Balaenoptera musculus (assembly GCF_009873245.2). Lineage (NCBI taxonomy): Eukaryota > Metazoa > Chordata > Mammalia > Artiodactyla > Balaenopteridae > Balaenoptera > Balaenoptera musculus. Next base: position 156,270,754 of record NC_045786.1, read on the forward strand.
AAAGCTAACAGGACATGTTAATTGAATGTGGGAGTGAAGGAGGCTTTATAGATAGCCCTCAGTTTTTGAATAACTGTATGGTTGGTGGTGCTTAAATTGATTAAATGGATTCAGGTGGTTGATAGGGAAAAGGTATGTAAGAGTTTACTGTTTAAGAAGTTGAGTTAAGGTCCTATGGAGCATCCATTTAGAGATGTTGGATACAGTGGTTTGAAGTTCAAGAAGATTTTCTTATCAGAGGATATATATTTGAAAGTAATTAGTTGAAATCATGAGAGTATAAGGAACAAAGACGAATTCTCAAAGGAAACAGAGAAGGAAAGTCAAGAGATATAATAGGAAAACTATGTGAGTGTAGTTTCAAGAAAGATAACTTGATCAACAGTATCAAATATAGTAAAAGTCAAGTGTGATGAAGAATGAAAAATTATGAGAAGATGTAATGCTATTTTTGGCTGCTATAGAATCAATAATTTATTATGGAATGTACTAATGTGAGACATTTTACAGCATACCATTTTCCCAGATTCCTGGAAAAATGTTTCTATGCTTTTTTATTTCCCATAACAGTAATGCTAACTTAAGATGAGTATTCTACATTTATTCTGAGTCAGAATCTATCTCAGATATGAAAATTCTCTGCCTGTGAAATTATGAAGAATAGATTAAGTCTGCGAATATCAAGATCTTCCAAATAGCTCAACCCAATAACTACCCCACATGATGCTGATTCCTTCTACTGACATGTACACTATTGCATTACACACATAGATTTCATTTGGCCATCTCTATAAGAGAATGGTCTTCAGTATTCCCAAAGGTGAAATCATTCTATATACCACCCTTTACAACTAGCTTCCAACTTCAATAGGTCTACTGTCTTTCCCATTGCATTGTCTACTCCAAGCATACAATATACAAATCTTATCTCCTATAAATCTTATCTCAGCATTAAAAAGTTGAGTCAGGCTCTTAGATAGCCTCATCCACAAGAGGGCAGACAGCAGAAGCAAGAAGAACTACAGTCCTGCAGCCTGTGGAACAAAAACCACATTCACAGAAAGACAGACAAGATGAAAAGACAGAGGGCTATGTACCAGATGAAGGAACAAGATAAAACCCCAGAAAAACAACTAAATGAAGTGGAGATAGGCAACCTTCCAGAAAAAGAATTCAGAATAATGATAGTGAAGATGATCCAGGACCTCAGAAAAAGAATGGAGGCAAAGATTGACAAGATGCAAGAAATGTTTAACAAAGACCTAGAAGAATTAAAGAACAAACAAACAGAGATGAACACTACAATAACTGAAATGAAAACTACACTAGAAGGAATCAATAGCAGAATAACTGTGGCAGAAGAACAGATAAGTGACCTGGAAGACAGAATGGTGGAATTCACTGCTGCAGAACAGAATAAAGAAAAAAGAATGAAAAGAAATGAAGACAGCCTAAGAGACCTCTGGGACAACATTAAATGCAACAACATTAGCATTATAGGGGTCCCAGAAGGAGAAGAGACAGAGAAAGGAAAATGCTCCAACCAAAAGACACAGGCTTGCTGAATGGATACAAAAACAAGACCCATATATATGCTGTCTACAAGACACCCACTTCAGACCTAGGGACACGTACAGACTGAAAGTGAGGGGGTGGAAAAAGATATTCCATGCAAATGGAAATCAAAAGAAAGCTGGAGTAGCTATACTCATATCAGATAAAATAGACTTTAAAATAAAGAATGTTACAAGAGACAAGGAAGGGCACTACATAATGACCAAGGGATCAATCCAAGAAGAAGATATAACAATTATAAATATATATACGCCCAACATAGGAGCACCTCAATACATAAAGCAACTGCTAAGAGCTATAAAAGAGGAAATGGACAATAACACAATAATAGTGGGAGACTTTAACACCTCCCTTACACCAATGGACAGATCATCCAAAATAAAAATAAATAAGGAAACAGAAGCTTTAAATGACACAATAGATCAGATAGATTTAATTGGTATTTATAGGACATTCCATCCAAAAACAGCAGATTACACTTTCTTCTCAAGTGCACATGGAACATTCTCCAGGATAGATCACATCTTGGGTCACAAACAAGCCTCAGTAAATTTAAGAAAATTGAAATCGTATCAAACATGTTTTCTGAACACAACACTATGAGATTAGAAATGAATTATGGGGAAAAAAATGTAAAAAACAAAAACATATGGAGGCTAAACAATACATTGCTAAATAACCAAGACATCACTGAAGAAATCAAAGAGGAAATCAGAAAATACCTAGAGACAAATGACAATGAAAACACGACGATCCAAAACCTATGGGATGCAGAAAAAGCAGTTCTAAGAGGCAAGTTTATAGCTATACAAGCCTACCTCAAGAAAGAAGAAAAATCTCAAGTAAACAATCTAAAGTTACACCTAAAGGAACTAGAGAAAGAAGAACAAACAAAACCCAAAGTTGGCAGAAGGAAAGAAATCATAAAGATCAGAGCAGAAATAAATGAAATACAAACAAAGAAAACAATAGCAAAGATCAATAAAACTAAAGGCTGGTTCTTTGAGAAGGTAAACAAAATTGATAAACCATTAGCCAGACTCATCAAGAAAAAGAGGGAGAGGACTCAAATCAATAAAATTAGAAATGAAAAAGAAGTTACAACAGACACTGCAGAAATACAAAGCATCCTAAGAGACTACTACAAGCAACTCTATGCCAATAAAATGGACAACCTGGAAGAAATGGACAAATTCTTAAAAAGGTATAACCTTCCAAGACTGAACCAGGAAGAAACAGAAAATATGAACAGACCAATCATAAGTAACGAAATTGAAACTGTGACTAAAAATCTTCCAACAAACAAAAGTCCAGGACCAGATAGCTTCACAGGTGAATGCTATCAAACATTTAGAGAAGAGCTAACACCCATCCTTCCCAAAGTCTTCCAAAAAATTGCAGAGGAATGAACACTCCCAAACTCATTCTATGAGGCCACCATCACCCTGATACCAAAACCAGACAAAGATACTACAAAAAAAGAAAATTACAGACCAATATCACTGATGAATATAGATGCAAAAATCCTCAAGAAAATACTAGCAAACAGAATCCAACAACACATTAAAAGGATCATACTCCATGATTCAAGTGGGATTTATCCCAGGGATGCAAGGTTTCTTCAATATATGCAAATCAATCAATGTGATACACCATATTAACAAATTGAAGAAGAAAAACCATATGATCATCTCAACAGATGCAGAAAAATCTTCTGAATAAATTCAATATCCATTTATAATAAAAAATCTCCAGAAAGTGGGCATAGAGGGAACCTACCTCAACATAATAAAGGCCATATATGACAAACCCACAGCAAACATCATTCTCAACGGTGAAAAACTGAAAGCATTTCCTCTATGATCAGGAACAAGACAAGGATGTCCACTCTCACCACTATTATTCAACATAGTTTTGGAAGTCCTAGCCACGGCAATCAGAGAAGAAAAAGAAATAAAAGGAATACAAACTGAAAAGGAAGAAGTAAAACTGTCACTGTGTGCAGATGACATGATACTATACATAGAGAATACTAAAAATGCCACCAGAAAACTACAAGAGCTAATCAATGAATTTGGTAAAGTTGCAGGATACAAAATTAATGCACAGAAATCTCTTGCACTCCTATAAACTAATGATGAAAAACCTGAAAGAGAAATTATGGAAACACTAATAGTTACCATTGCAACAAAAAGAATAAAATACCTAGGAATAAACCTACCTAAGGAAACAAAAGACCTGTATGCAGAAAACTATAAGACACTGATGAAAGAAATTAAAGATGATACCAACAGATGGAGAGATATACCATGTTCTTGGATGGGAAGAATCAATATTGTGAAAATGACTATACTACCCTAAGCAATCTACAGATTCAATGCAATCCCTATCAAATTACCAATGGCATTTTTTATGGAACTAGAACAAATCATCTTAAAATTTGTATGGAGACACAAAAGACCCCGAATAGCCAAAGCAGTCCTGAGGGAAAAAAACCGAGCTAGAGGAATCAGACTCCCTGACTTCAGACTATACTACAAAGTTACAGTAATCAAGACAATATGGTACTGGCACAAAAACCGAAACATAGATCAATGGAACAAGATAGAAAGCCCAGAGATAAACTGACGCACATATGGTCAACTAATCTATGACAAAGGAGGCAAGGATATACAATGGAGAAAAGACAGTCTCTTCAACAAGTGGTGCTGGGAAAACTGGACAGCTACATGTAAAAGAATGAAATTAGAACACTCCCTAACACCATTCACAAAAATAAACTCAAAATGGATTAGAGACCTAAATGTAAGACCAGACACTATAAAACTCTTAGAGGAAAACATAAGAAGAACACTCTTTGACATAAATCACAGCAAGATATTTTTTGATCCACCTCCTAGAGTAATAGAAATAAAAACAAAAATAAACAAATAGGACCTAATGAAACTTAAAAGCTTTTGCGCAGCAAAGGAAACCATAAACAAAACGAAAAGACAATCCTCAGAATGGGAGAAAATATTTGCAAACGAATCAACGGACAAAGGATTAATCTCCAAAATATATAAACAGCTCATGCGACTCAATATTAAAGAAACAAACAGCCCAATCCAAAAGTGGGCAGAAGGCCTAAATAGACATTTCTCCAAAGAAGACATACAGATGGCCAAGAAGCACATGAAAAGCTGCTCAACATCACTAATTATTAGAGAAATGCAAATCAAAACTACCATGAGGTATCACCTCACACCAGTTAGAATGGGCATCATCAGAAAATCTACAAAGAAATGCTGGAGAGTGTGTGGAGAAAAGGGAACCCTCTTGCACTGTTGGTGGGAATGTAAATTGATACAGCCACTATGGAGAACAGTATGGAGGTTCCTTAAAAAACTAAAAATAGAATTACCATATGATCCAGCAATTCCATTACTGGGCATATACCCAGAGAAAACCATAATTCAAAAGGACACATGCACCCCAATGTTCATTGCAGCACTATTTACAATAGCCAGGCCATGGAAGCAACTAAATGCACATTGACAGACGAATGGATAAAGAAGTTGTGGTACATATATACAATGGAATATTACTCAGCCATAAAAAGAAATGAAATTGAGTCATTTGTTGAGATGTTGATGGATCTAGAGACTGTCATACAGAGTGAAGTAAGTCAGAAAGAGAAAAACAAATATCGTATATTAACGCATATATGTGGAACCTAGAAAAATCGTACAGATGAACCGGTTTGCAGGGCAGAAGTTGAGACACAGATGTAGAGAACAAACGTATGGATACCAAGGGGGTAAAACCGTGGTGGGGTCGGGATGGTGGTGTGGTGAATTGGGCGATTGGGATTGACATGTATACACTGATGTGTATAAAATTGATGACTAATAAGAACCTGCAGTATAAAAAAACAAAGAAGCAAACAAAAAAACCAACTAATACGAAACTTTCTTTGGGTTATTTGTATGGAAATATGTTAATATAAATGTTTCAGACATTACATGAAATTTCTAAAAAATCTTATATTTTCTGGTATAATGTTATAAGTCATAATTCTAGTTATTACTTTAAAATGTATATCTCAGAAATAACTAAATTTCCTCATCAATTGCATTATTATGAACTTTCATCAAATCTTTAACCATGGTCATTTTCAAGTCTTTTGTCATTTACAGACAGTTCTGGGTGTACTCTGATGCTTTTGCAAAAATGTTCCTATAAAAGGGTTTCATCTTCAAGCAATTCATGGAAAAGTCTCTGACAAGTACAGGTTTCTGGTAACTGACTATACTGCTGAACTGAACGAATAAGCATTTTCAGAACTCTAATGGAAAACTGATGAATTCATAAAAGTCCTAACAAAAGATTAAGATTAAAAAAAAATTAATTACATGGGACTGAGTGAACTGATGAGGATGATTATAATTGCTGTGACTTTCTGTTTGAATAAAAAAAAAAAATTAAAAAAAAATGTCCTCCCTTACACCAATGTTCATCTCAGATAATCTGTAACTGTGGTTGAGAAATTTCAATCTTATTTAAACTAATGTGGACAAAAAAAAAAAAAAAAAAGTTGAGTCAGAATTGCATTGAAATAGGACAAAGTAAGCTCAACACAAAAAAACAGGATTAAAATAATAAGATTAGAGATCAGTGGAATAGAAAATAAAAATTGAGAAAAGTAACAAGCTCAATATCTAAAACTGTATATTAAAAGATCTCTGAAAATTAATGTACTTTTCCTTTGAACCTCCTGTTTCACCTTTGTTTTCTATATCCATGACTGCTACTGCTATTCCCACATTCCCTGTTTCACCAAAGCCAAAAAAAGTCCATCATTTTGTTCACCATCAACATGTAACCAGTCACCAAATCCTATTGCTACTACTTCCTTAATAATTCTGGCACCAGTGACTTTTCTCAGTTTCCTTAGACTGCATTTTAACAGAATGTGGTCCCTTCTGTACATAGATGATTACAGTGACTTCCTGCTATGTATTCCCCTTGCTTCAAGTGGTTCTAAAATGAACCCATAATTCACACTGCTTTCAGAATAATCTCTTTAAAATGAAAAATCGGATCCTACTTCTTCCCTACTTAGAAATCTGCAATGACTCCCCAGGACATTCAGTGTAAAATTCAAACTCCTTACCTGCACAGTGGTACCCTTCTAGTCTGGAACGTGCATGTTTTCTGACCTCATATCCTTCTAGTGTTTACATAAAGCTTCCCTCTGGAAAACTTGGGTGATTGGTTTTAGATCTTTCTTCTTTTCTAATATAAGCATTTAAAGTTATACATTCCCTTCTAAGCCAAATCTTTGCTTCATCCTACAAAACTAGATATGCTGAATTTTATTATTTAGTTAAAATAGTTTCTAATTCCTTTGTGATTTATACAGATTATCTAACTATTTTGCATAATTTCTAAATACTTGTGTTTTCCTGTTTTATCAGTTTTGATTTCTAATTTAAATCTGTTGATATTAGAGAACATACTAAATGTGATTTGAATTCTTTGAAATTTATTGATATATTTTTGTGGGGCTACATATAGTTTATCTTGCTGATGTGTTATGTGCACTTGTAAAGAATGTGTAAACTACTATTGTTGTACATATTCTATAAATATCAAATAGGTTACAGTAATGGGATAATGTTCAGATCACCTATGTCTTTACTGATTTTTTTGTCTACTTCTATTAATTTCTGAATGAAATACATTAAAATTTTTTAAAGTTTGTGAAATTGTCTCTTCTTTTACTTCTGTCTATATTTGCTTCATGATTTTAAAACTCTATAATCAACTGAATATATGTTTCTGATTGCTTTATGTTCCTGACACTTTTATCAGTGTTAAATGTCCATCTTACATCTGAACATTCTTTTGCCTCAAGTTTATTTTATCTGATACTGATATAAACATTTTAGCCTTCTAATACATACTGTTTGCATAATATCTATATTTTTATTCATTTATCTTTAAACTGTGTTTATATATATATATATAATGCATCTCATATATAGTATAGAGTTGATTTTAATAAATCATAACTTAAAAAAAATTTTTTTAACATCTTTATTGGAGTATAATTGCTTTACAGTGTTGTGTTGGTTTCTCCTATATAACAAAGTGAATCAGCTATATGCATACGTATATCCCCATATCCCCTCCCTCTTGTGTCTCCCTCCCACCCTACTTATTCCAACTCTCTAGGTGGTTGCAAAGCACCGAGCTGATCTCCCTGTGCCATGCAGCTGCTTCCCACTAACTATCTATTTTACATTTGGTAGTGTATATATGTCAATGCTACTCTCTCCCTTCATGCCAGCTTACCCTTCCCACTCCACACTCCTCAAGTCCATTCCCTACATCTGTGTCTTTATTCCTGTCCTGCCCCTAGGTTCATCAGAACCATTTTTTTTTTTTTAGATTCCATATATATGTGTTAGCATACGGTATTTGTTTTTCTCATTCTAACTTACTTCACTCTGTATGACAGACTCTAAGTCCATCAACCTCACTGCAAATAATGCAATTTTGTATCTTTTTATGGCTGAGTAATATTCCATTGTATATATGTGCCCCATCTTCTTCATCCATTCATCTGGTGATGGATAATTAGGTTGCTTCTATGTCCTGGCTATTATAAATAGTGCTGCAATGAACATTGTAGTACATGACTCTTTTTGAATTATGGTTTTATCAGGTATATGTCCAGGAGTGGGATTGCTGGGTCATATGGTAATTCTATTTTTAGTTTTTTAAGGAAACTCCATACTGTTTTCCATAGTGGTTGTATCAATTTACATTCCATCCAAAAGTGCAAGAGGGTTCCCTTTTCTCCACACCCTCTCCAGCATTTATTGTTTGTAGATTTTTTTATCATGGCCATCTGACTGGTGTGAGGTGATACCTAATTGTGGTTTTGATTTGCATTTCTCTAATGATTAGTGATGTTGGGCATCTTTTCATGTGTTTGTTGGCAATCTGTATATCTTCTTGGGAGAAATGTCTATTTAGGCCTTCTGCCCATTTTGGGATTGGGTTGTTTGTTTTTTTTGATATTGAGCTGTATGAGCTACTTGTATATTTTGTATACTTTTGATATTAATCCTTTGTCAGTTGCTTCATTTGCAAATATTTTCTCCCATTCTGAGGGTTGTCTTTTCATCTTGTTTGTGGTTTCCTTTGTTCTGCAAAAGCTTTTAAGTGTCATTAGGTTCCATTTGTTTATTTTTGTTTTTATTTCCATTTCTCTAGGAGGTGGGTCAAAAAGGATCTTGCTGTGATTTATGTCATAGAGTGTTCTGCCTATGTTTTCCTCTAAGCGTTTGATAGTGTCTGGCCTAACATTTAGGCCTTTCATCCATTTTGAGCTTATTTTTGTGTATGGTGTTAGGGAGTGTTCTAATTTCATTCTTTTACATGTACCTGTCCAATTTTCCCAGCACCACTTATTGAAGAGGCTGTCTTTTCTCCATTGTATATTCTTGCCTCCTTTATCAAAGATAAGGTGACCATATGTGTGTGGGTTTATCTCTGGCTTTCTATCCTGTTCCATTGATCTATATTTCTGTTTCTGTGCCAGTACCTTACTGTCTTGATTACTCTATCTTTGTTGTATAGTCTGATCTCAGGGCGCCTGATTCCTCCAGCTCCATTTTTCTTTCTCAAGATTGTTCTGGCTATTCAGCGTCTTTTGTGTTTCCATACAAATTGTGAAATTTTTTGTTCTAGTTCTGTGAAAAATGTCATTGGTAGTTTGATAGAGATTGCATTGAATCTGTAGATTGCTTTGGGTAGTACAGTCATTTTCACAATGTTGATTCTTCCAATCCAAGAATATGGTATATCTCTCCATCTGTTTGTATCATCTTTAATTTCTTTCATCAGTGTCTTATAGTTTTCTGCATACAGGTTTTTGTCTCCTTAGGTATGTTTATTCCTAGGTATCCTATCCTTTTTATTGCATTGGTAAATAGGAGTGTTTCCTTAATTTCTCTTTCATATTTTTCATCAGTGTATAGGAATGCAAGAGATTAGTGTGCATTAATTTTGTATCCTGTACTCTACCAAATTCACTGATTAGCTCTAGTAGTTTTCTGGTAACATCTTTAGGATTCTCTACGTATAGTATAAAGTCATCTGCAAACAGTGACAGCTTTACCTCTTCTTTTCTGATTTGGATTCCTTTTATTTCTTTTTATTCTCTGATTGCTGTGGCTAAAACTTCCAAATCTATGTTGAATAATAGTGGTGAGAGTGGACAACCTTGTTTTCTTCTTGATCTTAGAGGAGATGGTTTCAGGTTTTCACCATTGAGAATGATGTTGGCTGTGAGTTTGTCATATATGGCTTATATTATGTTGAGGTAATTTCCTTCTATTCCTACACTTTTTGTTCTTCTTTCTCTAATTGCTTTAGGTGTATGGTTAGGTTGTTTATTTGAGATGTTTCTTCTTTCTTGAGGTAGGATTGTATTGTTATAAACTTCCCTCTTAGAACTGCTTTTGCTGCATCCCATAGGTTTGGGGTCGTCGAGTTTTCATTGGCATTGTTTCTAGGTATTTTTTTTTATTTCCTCTTTGATTTCTTCAGTGATCTCTTGGTTATTTAATAGTGTATTTTCTAGGCTCCATGTGCTTGTATTTTTAAATTTTTTTCCCTGTAATTGATATCTAGTCTCATAGCGTTGTGTTCGGAAAAGATACCTGATATGATTTCAATTTTCTTAAATTTTCAAAGGCCTGATTTGTGACCCAAGATATGGTCTATCCTGGAGAATGTTCCATGTGCCCATGAGAAGAAAGTGTATTCTGTCGTTTTTGGATGGAATATCCTATAAATATCAGTTAAGTCCATCTTGTTTAATGTCATTTAAAGCTTGTGTTTCCTTATTTATTTCATTTTGGATGATGTGTTCATTGGTGAAAGGGGGGTGTTAAAGTCCCCTACTATGATTGTGTTACTGTCAATTTCCCCTTTTATGGCTGTTAGCATTTGCCTTATGCATTGAGTTGCTCCTATGTTGGGTACATACATATTTACAATTGTTATATCTTCTTCTTGGATTGATCCCTTGATCATTATGTATTGTCCTTCTTTGTCTCTTGTAATAGTCTTTATTTTAAAGTCTATTTTGTCTGATATGAGAATTGCTATTCCAGCTTTCTTTTATTTTCCATTTGCATGGAATATCTTTTTCCATCCCCTCACTTTCAGTCTGTATGTTTCCCTAGGTCTGAAGTGGGTCTCTTGTAGACAGCATATATATAGGTCTTGTTTTTGTATCCATTCAGCCAGTGTATGTCTTTTGGTTGGAGCATTTAATCCATTTACATTTAAGGTAATTATCGATATATATGTTCATATTACCATTTTCTTATTTGTTTTGGGTTTGCTTTTGTAGGTCTTTTCCTTCTATTGTGTTTCCTGCTTAGAGAAGTTCCTTTAGCATTTGTTGAAATCTGGTTTTGTGGTGCTGAATTCTCTTAACTTTTGCTTATCTGTAAAGTTTTTAATTTCTCCATCAAATCTGAATGAGATCCTAGATGGGTAGAGTAATCTTGGTTGTAGGTTTTTCCCTTTCATCACTTTAAATATGTCCTGTCACTCCCTTCTGGCTTTCAGAGTTTCTGCTGAAAGATCAGCTGTTAACCTTATGGGGTTTCCCTTGTATGTTATTTGTTGATTTTCCCTTGCTGCTTTTAATCTTTTTTCTTTGTATGTAATTTTTGAAAGTTTGATTAATGTGTGTCTCAGTGTGTTTCTCTTTGGGTTTATCCTGTATGGGACTCTCTGTGCTTCCTAGACTTAATTGACTATTTCCTTTCCCATGTTAGAGAAGTTTTCGACTATAATCTCTTCAAATATTTTCTCAGACCCTTTCTTTTTCTCTTCTTCTTCTGGGACCCCTATAATTCGAATGTTGGTGCATTTAATGTTGTCCCAGTGGTCTCTGATACTCTCCTCAATTCTTTTCATTCTTTTTTCTTTATTCTGTTCCCTGGCAGTTATTTCCAACATTTTATATTCCACCTCACTTATCCATTCTTCTGCCTCAGTTATTCTGTTATTGGTTCCTTCTAGAGTATTTTTAATTGCAGTACTTGTGCTGTTCGTCACTGTTTATTTGTTCTTTAGTTCTTCTAGATCCTTGTTAAATGTTTCTTGTATTTTCTCCATTCTGTTTCTGAGATTTTGGAACATCTTTACTATCATTACTCTGAATTCTTTTCCAGGTAGGTTGCCTATTTTGTCTTCATTTATTTGGTCTTGTAGGTTTTTACCTTGCTCCTTTATCTGCAACATATGTTTTGGTCATTTCATTTTCTTTTTTTTTTTTTGATGGGTGGTGCTGTATTCCTGTCTTACTGCTTGTTTGGCCTAGAACGTCCAGTACTGGAGTTTGCAGGCAATTGGATAGAATTGGGTCTTGGTGCTGAGATGAGGACCTCCGGGAGGCCTCACACCAGTTGATATTCCCTGGGATCTGAAGTTCTCTGTTAGTCCAGAGTTTTGGACTTGCAGCTCCCACCATAAGAGCTTGGGCCTAACCTCTGGCCTGGGAACCAACATCCCTGAAGCTTCGTGGAATATTAAAAAAAAAAAAAAAAAAAAGAAAGAAAGAAAAAAAGGATCAGTACATTATCAAAGAATAGAAAGATAGAAAATATATTAGGAAAAATAATACTATAATTGAAACAGCTGCAAGAAGGTAAAATAAAACCACACAGAAAAAGGGTTGGGGAACAAGCCAAATAAGAATGAAATAAAATTAGAAAAATAAAAGATTTATTAGGAAAAGTAAAAATATAAAAGAATCAACAACAATGAATCAACAAGGTAAACAGAACCCCAATCTAAAAGAGGAAGAAAGGACTTCCCTTGTGGTGCAGTGATTAAGAATCAGCCTGCCAATGCAGGGGACATGGGTTCGAGCCCTGGTCTGGGAAGATCCCAATGCTGCAGAGCAACTAAGCCCACGAGCCACAACTACTGAGCTCATGTGCTGCATCTACTGAAGCCTGTGTGCCTAGAGCCTGTGTTCCACAATAAGAGAAGCCATTGCAATGAGAAGCCTGTGCACTGCAACAAAGAGCAGCCCCTGCTTGCTGCAACTAGAGAAAGCCCGCATGCAGCAATGAAGACCCAACACAGCCAAAAATAAATAAATTTATAAAAAAATAAATAAATAAAGAGGAAAAAGAAAAGAAAAGGAAAAAAAAAAGCCTTGGCTATGGGGGTGGAGTTTAGACGGGGTTGGGACATAGGCAGGGGCAGGATTTAGGGTGGGGAGGGACCTAGGTGGGTGGGTGTGTGATGTTAGAGCATGGGGTGGGGCCTAGGCAGAACTACATTCAAGCATGGGACAGAGCCTCTGCTTAGGACCTGTGTGGAAGGCGAGAGGCAGAAGGTGGAAAGGAGGGCCTCTGGAGTGTGGAGTTCTGGAGTTTGTAGGTAAGGCCCTGAGTGAGGGTGAGTGAGTGGGGTTTAGGCCCAGTTCATTGGAGGGGGTCTCCAAGTGTAGAGGTAGGGCCCTGGGTAGGGGTGTAGGGACGGGGCTTGGGCTCTGCGTGGCAGCAGGGAGGCTCCACGGGCAGAGGATTAGGCCCAGGAGCCCAACAGGCTTCCTGGTGCCTAATTGGACAGGGAAAGCACTGGCCCCATTCCCTCTTATCCCTCCCTAATGTCTCCCCCATGGTCTCTGCCATCGGCGCTGGTCCCCTAACCGTGTGTGGGTCCCACTGAGTGTAGGAACTCCTTCCCTCCCCCAGCCACTCCTGTCCCTGTGGTCCAGCCTTTACTTTTGCTCCCCCTTCCCTCCCTCCCACTGTCTCAGGACCGCACAGCTGGAGGGGACCTAGGTGGGCAGAGGATCAGGACCGGGATCTCAACAGGTTCCCTGGGGTCCAAGTGGGCAGGGGAAACCTGGCCATGCTCCCTTTTGATCCTCTGTCCTCCCAATGGTTCCCCAATTTCCCCCTTTTGACATGGGATCCCTTCCCCTCTCCCAGCTGCCCCTCAGGGGTGTCAGTCCCATCCCGCCTCCACCTTTCTTCCCACTTCACTTCCCCTATGCCCCACGTCCTACCAGGTCGCTGGGCGCTCCTCCCATCCCCTTATGTGTCCATGGTCCCCCACTGGTGCCTGGTAGGTGCCTGAGTTGTGAGGAGATGCAAATTCTGTGTCCTCCTAGTATGCAATCTTCTTTATTTAGTCTTTTAATTGGAATGTTTAGTCTATTAAATTAAATGGAATTATTAATATGTTTGGATTTAGGCTTAATATTTTTGTTTTCTGTTTGTCCCTTTTATTTTTTGTTCTTCTGTTTTTTTATTTCCTGCTTTCTTTTGTGTTATTTCGATTTTTTTAATTATTTCGTTTTAATTTATGTATTTGATTGTTAATCTTTGCATTGTTTTAGAGATTACTCTAGAGATAACACATCCTAAACGTTTCAGTATGCTTAAAAGTAATATTTTATCTGTTCATAAAATGCATTTTTATCATAAAATGCAGAAAATTTCTAATTGTTTATATCCCTTGAAATTTATGGTATTGTGTCATATGTATTAAATATACATACATTATAGCAACCAGAATTTGTTGTATTTTTTTGTAAAATAGTCACATATATTTTAAAACTGAGAAAAAAATATTGTAATTTGCATTTATTTCAATGTATACTATTTGTGCTGTTCTTCATCCATTCATTTTTGAGGATTCTGTTCTATATCATGCCACATCCCTTCAGCCTGAAAAATATCTTTCAGCATTCCTTATAGTGGGGGGGTCTGCAGATGATTTACTTATTTTTCTTTTCTCTGAAAATGTCACACTATTATTCTTGAAAGATATTTGTATAGATATGAAATTCCAGGTGGGCAATTCTTTTCTTTCAACACTTCAAATATGTCATTTTGCTGTCTTCTGACTTCTATAATTTCTGATTAGAAGTTTTGGGGTATTCTAATTATTTTCCCCCTGAATATAAGTTGTCATTCTTCTCTGACTGCTTTCAGAATTCTATCTTTAACTCTAGTTTTCAGCAATTGACTATTAATTATTTAGTTATGGTTTCCTCATACTTATCCTGCTTGATTTTGACTGATTCTATTGAATCTGTTAATGTATGTCTTTCACCACAATTGGGAAATTTTGGGGCCAATATTTGTTCAAGTATTTTTCCTGGTCAAATATCTATAAACTCTGTGGGATTCTAATCATACATACATTAGAGATTTTTATTTTTGTTATCCCACTTGTACCTGAAGTTCTGTTCATTTTTTTTCATTATTTTTCTCTCTTTTCTTCAGATTAGATATCTTCTATTAATCTATTTTTCTGTTTAGTAATTATTTTAAAAAAATTATCTCCATTCTACTATGACCACCCTGGTCATTTTTGATGTCAGATGTATTTTTCACTTCTAAAATTTCCTCTTGGTTATTTTCATTGTTTCTATTTCTCTTTTGACATCTATCTTTTTATTTATTATAAGCTTATGCTTCTCTTTTCTCATTAAGCATAGTTATAATATCTGCTTTAAAGCCCTAGACTAAATGTTCTAACATCTGGGTCATCTCAGTGTTGGTTTCTGTTGATTGTTTTTTTCCTTGAGAACAAGATCATATTTTCCAAGTTCTTCATATACTTAATAATTTTGGATTGCATTCCAGAATTGTAAATATTATATTGTAGAGACTCTGGATTCTGTATTATTCTTCCAGAGTTTTGGTATCTTTCTTATAGCAGGCAATTAATACTGTTTGAATCCATTTACAAGCCATTTCTCTTGAGCAGTAGCTATGTTCCATTTTGTTCTTTTCTCTTTAGAGAGGCTGTTGGCAGTCTGCCCCATGCTTGTGTGTTTCTGGCTTCAAGTCAGAGATTTGAGAATAGGGTAAACATAGAATTTGGGGTTTTCCTCCTCTGGCTCTGTACCCTCTAGGATTAACTCCTCATTTTCCAAAGATTGTGGTTGTCTTGAACTCTGATGTCTGTTACTACAGGCCAGAGGACTTTGTGTTTTCTTTCTGAATTTCAGCCACCCCCTGGGGAAGTGTGTTCTGTCTTCCAGCTGAAAACTCTAAGAATGAGTAACTCATTCTAAGCTCTTCTTTCTTTCCAGGGTTCAACTCTACATCAGAAAACTTCCTTACTTTTGTGTTTACCTCAGAGCCCCAAGTAGTTTTTTTATTTGTTTTGAGTTGTGTTTGATTGATGTTTGTTTCTTGGTTTAGTGTTTATAGGAATACATTTGAATATATCAGAAGCAGAACCCAGATATTCAGTTTGTATTTTGTCATATAGTTCAGCAACAAGGAAAAGAAGCTTCAGGTTGGAGATACAGACATAAAACCCATTAGGATATCAACCCAGTTGATATCAAATGAGGTGTGAGAATTTTCAGATGTTACCTGGCATCAAATAAGACTTTACTTTCAATTTTGAGCCTAATTTTTTATTTCTGAATTTCTGATCAAATACAACTATTAAAATACATAGAAATCTATGCGTTCTTTTCTCTGAGAAAATTACAATTACATAATTGTCGTTACACATATTTGATATACTTATGTAAAAAATAACTCTGCAACCTCATAGGGTATCCCATCAAGGCATTTGCCTTTGTTTACTTTCTATAAAGATCAGTCCTTTATTTTATGTGCCATTTTTATTCATGAAATAAGATCTTTTTGGTGAGAAAATAGTGCCATGTTATATGGCCTCAATATGATAGTCTGGTGACTGTTGGGGGGATGGCAGAGGAATAATAGATTGAAAATGTGGGTCCTGTGAACCCCTGATAACACCATTATTAGACTCTAAGTTTATTTTGTGGAAAAACTGCATCTTCACTATTTTTATATCTCTAGCATCTAGTTCCATGACTTATATACACTATGCATTTGGTAGATTTTAAGAAAATGACATCAAATAAAAACCAATTTTTTTCATTCAATAATCATCTCTTGATGGATGCTGTTTGAGGAAGAGTATGACATTTGTAGTCTGAAACTTTATTTGATACTAGGTTTTGGAATTTAATAACTACAATCAGGTAAGTCAATCTTTTTGACTCTAAGTGACTTACTGTATGAAATGGCAATCATGTTGGCTAACTTACCAAGTAGTGCAAGTCATATAAGATAATGTAGATGAAATTGTTTTTGAAATAGTAAATTGCTATAAAATGCTAGTCATGATATCTCTGTATAACACAGTATGCTAGGTAGCGTAATAAACATTAAAGTCAAGACAAAGTTCTTTGCAGGGAAGAAGTTGCAGTCTAGACAAATGAATCTGAGTCTATAAATATCTTTAAAATTTTTACCATGTATAAGATTCTTGTGTCCACAATAAATGTTCTCTGATTGAAGATACACAGGCAATTCAGCTATGAGATGATATCTACAAACTTTGGAATATAACTTAGTAATGTCTTTTTTGCCTTCCAGAGCCCTATGCTTTCCTTTCCTGCTTATTTCAAGGAAGTTGAATAAACAAAATATCATAATGTATGTTTATATATTATGTTTATTTATCATTGATGAATTAATTCATTTATTTGTATATTAATAAATATCATTTTTAAGATGGTGGGTGGCATGTAATTTATACAAAGGAGATAAAAGTGTGGAGACAAAACTTCTGTTCTGTTTATCAGGCAAAATCACTCTCTGCTCTTGCATTCCCCTTTAGCCTTCTTTCTCCCTTTGTATTTCCATTAATGAGAGCTAAACTCATTGTGGGATCCTTGAGAAAAGAGACCCTGGATTCCTGTTATAAAGTAATAAATGCTATTGTTCTGATCCTAACATAAAATAAACAATTTAGAGATTGGAGGTTAGACTTTAATTCTGGAAGTAACTTTTCTGTGACTCAGGTTTCTTTCCTTTCCCATTTAAAGCCTTAGCTGAAGACCTTTGTTTCAACAAATCAAGCACTATGGAATGCTAACTACATTATTAAATACAGCAGTGGACTTGGTGATATGTTGAATTATACCCAATATTTTGCAATAACTGTAAATGGAAAGTAACCTTTAAAAATTATATAAAAAATTAAAGAAAAATAAAGTGGATTCTGTTCTGACGATTTTTGTGTAGCTGATGTGTTATCACCAGAACATTGGCCTGCTTCCTTTTTCTAACTAACTAGGGCTTGAGGGAGAAAATTTATATTTTTTGTTGGCTCCCCACTAGTACCAAGACATGAAACCCAGTCATAGACCGCTGTCTAAGGTGCTCTGACTTCCTAGGCCTTTCTGTCTGTCCTTTGGAAATGGTTTGGGTCTCTGTGCTAAAGATTATTTCCATTTTTCATGTTTAAGCAAAGGTCCTGCAATTGCATCATGACATTTATATCATCTAAGAGAACTCTCATTGCTAAAGTAAATTTATACATAATGTATCTCAGCTTTAGGGTTCTTGGATTTTAATTACAGGATGAAACAAATCAGAATTTTAAGCCACAGTAGTTAATAGAGCTGCCCATTTGCTTTCTATTAGACTAACAGTGCCAATCACAATGTTCACACATAAGTATGCCAAACTCTAGTTTGCGCTTAGGAAATACTTTGCAAAGGTGTTCTTTATTTTGTATTGATAAAAGGAGGGATTTTTAGCTTTAGGTGTTCTGCAGCAAAATGTGCATTGCAGTGACAGTGTGCCACTAAAAATAAATTCAGACTCTCTTGCTTCTCTTGCTTCCCCCTTGATTCCTTTCTTATTTTATATGTGGTATGATGAGCAAAGCAAAAAACATGACTGGTGGTATGTATGTTTTAATCTACTGTACTTTTAAGGATTTAAATAATTTGTTTGGCTTTTGCAATACATTTAACTACTCACAAATGTACGAAAACCTGCTTACATGTAGTTGTTTTTAAATTTAATAGTGTATTTTTGGAAAACTAAGGAAAATTTGGAACACCAGCTTCTATAACAGCCTGTTAATGTTTTTAGTTATATTCTTAGGCAGCTACAGAGCCACCAAATGCAGTAGTATACCAAGAACCACAATATATTTAGAATTAACCACAAAACAAATAGAACACCCAACCAGGTAGCAAAAGTTTAATGTGAATCATTTGTCTCATGGATATTTTTGGTATATTGTGGTAAAGGAAACCATGCCCTATGGCAATGTTAAACTCCAAAGCACAGTTAGTGTTAATATGCCCATGACTTTCTGCCAAACAAGTAAAAATACCAAAAGTATCTTCTTTCAAATAGTTCATTCTATTTTGTTTGGCACAAAATTTCCTGTAAGGCATAAGTCTCACTCTATTGTTAATGTAAGTTAATTTTGAGGAGAGAAAAATGAAGGGGATTTTCATGTATGACTTTGTACAATATTGAAATTTTAAATCCAGTGAGAACTTACCCACATATAAACATTGTATAAAGAAAGAATACATATATTGATTTTAACATCTCAGAAAAGGGAATTGTAATTAATTGTCTAAATCAGCATCTTTTTTCTAGATTTCCTCCTACATACTATGTGATTGGCACCAAAGATATATTGTTTTTATTTTTTTATTTTTATTTTTTATTTTTTAAATAGATCTTTATTGGAGTTTAATTGCTTCACAATACTGTGTTAGTTTCTGTTGCACAACAAAGCAAATCAGCCATATGCATACACATGTCCCCATATCCTCTCCCTCTTGAGCCTCCGTCCCATCCTCCCTATCCCACCCCTCTAGGTCATCACAAAGCACTGAGCTGATATCCCTGTGCTATGCTGCTGCTTCCCACCTGGCAACTATTTTACATTCCGTAGTGTATGTATGTCGATGTTACGCTCACTTTGCCCCAGCTTCACTCTCCCACCCCGTGTCCTCAAGTCCATTTTCTATGTCTAACTCTTTATTCCTGCCCTGCAACTAGGTTCATCAGTACCATTTTTTCCCCTTTTTTTTAGATTCCATATGTATGCATTAGCATATGGCATTTGTTTTTTCTCTTTTTGACTTACTTCACTCTGTATGACAGACTCTAGGTCCATCCACCTCACTACAAATAACTCAATTCTTTTTATGGCTGAGTAATATTCCATTGTATATACATGCCACATCTTCTTTATCCATTCATCTGTCGATGGATATTTAGGTTGCTTCCATGTCCTGGCTATTGTAAATAGTGCTGCAATGAACATTGTGTTACATTTCTCTTTTTGAATTATGGTTTTCTCAGAGTATATGCCCAGTGGTGGGACTGCTGGGTATATGGTAGATTTATTTTTAGTTTTATAAGGAACCTCCATACTGTTTTCCATAGTGGTTGTATCAATTTACATTCTGTCCAACAGTGCAGGAGGGTTCCTTTTCACCACATCCTTTCCAACAATTATTGTTTCTAGATTTTTTGATAATGGCCATTCTGACCAGTGTGAGGTGATACCTCACTGTAGCTTTGATTTACATTTCTCTAATAATTAGTGATGTTGAGCATCTTTTTATGTGTCTCTTGGCCTTCTGTATGTCTTCTTTGGAGAAATGTCTATTTAGGTCTTCCGCCCATTTTTTAACTGGATGGTTTTTTTTTTTTGATATTGAGCTCCATGAGCTGTTTGTATATTTTGGAGATTAATCCTTTGTCTGTTGTTTCATTTGAAAATATTTTCTCCCATTCTGAGGGTTGTCTTTTTGTCTGTTTATGGTTTCCTTTGCTCTGCAAAAGCTTTTAAGTTTAATTAAGTCCATTTGTTTATTTTTGTTTTTATTTCTGTTACTCTAGGAGGTGGGTCAAAAAAGATCTTGCTGTGATTTATGTCAAAGTGTGTTTTTCCTATGTTTTCCTCTAAGAGTTTTATAGTGTATGGTCTTACATTTAAGTCTTTAATCCATTTGGAGTTTATTTTTGTGTATGGTGTTAGGTAGTGTTCTAATATCATTCTTTTACATGTAGCTGTCCAGTTTTCCCAACACCACTTATTGAAGAGACTGTCTTTTCTCTATTGTATGTTCTTGCCTCCTTTGTCATAAATTAGGTGCCTGTAAGTGCATGGGTTTATCTCTGGGCATTCTATCTTGTACCATTGATCTATATTTCTGTTTTTGTGCCACTACCATACTGTCTTTTTTTTTTTTTTTAATAAATTTATTTATTTATTTATTTATGTATTTATTGGCTGTATTGGATCTTTGTTGCTGTGCGCGGGCTTTCTCTAGTTGCAGTGAGTGGGGGCTACTCTTTGTTGCGATGTGCTGGCTTCTCATTCTGGTGGCTTCTCTTTGTTGCAGAACACAGGCTGTAGGCACGTGGGCTGCAGTAGTTGTGGCTCGCAGGCTTAGTTGCTCTATAGCATGTGGGATCTTCCAGGACCAGGGCTTGAACCTGTGTCCCCTATACTGGCAGGTGGGTTCTTTTTTTTTTTTTTTTTTTTTTAAATTTTTTTTTTAATTAATTAATTTATTTATTTATGGCTGTGTTGGGTCTTCGTTTCTGTGCGAGGGCTTTCTCTAGTTGTGGCAAGCGGGGGCCACTCTTCATCGCGGTGCGCGGGCCTCTCACTATCGTGGCCTCTCTTATTGCGGAGCACAGGCTCCAGACGCGCAGGCTCAGTAATTGTGGCTCACGGGCCCAGTTGCTCCGCGGCATGTGGGATCTTCCCAGACCAGGGCTCGAACCCGTGTTCCCTGCATTGGCAGGCAGATTCTCAACCACTGCGCCACCAAGGAAGCCCGCAGGTGGGTTCTTAACCACTGTGCCACCAGGGGACTCCCCCATACTGTCTTGATTACTGTAGCTTTGTGGTATAGTTTGAAGTTGGGGAGCCTGATTCCTCTAACTCCATTTTTCTTTCTCAAGATTGCTTTGGCTATTTGGGGTCTTCTGTGTTTCCATACAAATTGTAAAATTTTTTGTTCTAATTCTGTGAAGTATACCACTGGTAGTTTGATAAGGATTACATTGAATCTGTAGTATTGCTTTAGATAGTATATTCATTTTCACAATACTGATTCTTCCAATCCAAGAACATGTTATATTTCTCCATCTATTTATGTCAGCTTTGATTTCTTTCATCAGTGTTTTATAGTTTTCTGAGTACCAGTCTTTTGCCTCCTTAGGCAGGTTTAAGATATATTGTTTTTAAAAAAATGCACATGGTAGTCTTAACTATTCATCTAATAGTAGAGTGTCTGAACAGTGCTACTGGAGGTATTCTGAAGTGCTTAGGGAGCAGAGGAGAAAGATACACAACAGGTTGGGGGATGTCAGGAAGAGGCAGTGACATCAGTTAGGATGCTCAGCATTGTGGGGTAAACACAAACAGCTCAGTTGAATACAGAAAGGCAGGACAATATAACAGAGAGAAGAACATGGGTGAAGCATGGACTGGAACACAACATGACTACATTTTCGATTTGCCCATCCCAGAGCAAACTAAGAAAGTGTATTTTCTGGAAAGTGACATGGAATGAGGCTGCACACATAGACCAGTCATCGTACATTAAATGAGGATCTTGTTTTTAATCCTGGTGCAGGATGTGAGGGATTGGAGAAAATAGAAAGTTTAAGCAGAGGAATAAATACTCAGATTTACATTCCATGGTGCCTGAGGATCACAGCCAAATGATCTCTCAACAGCTGCCTGCACTTCATTGAATGCATTTAATGTATGTAAAATTAGTGATAATTTCAATAATTGTGATGCCACTACCTGGAAGAGGTTACCAGTGTTCTCTTTCTCACGTGTAAAGGATGATCTATGGACTCCTTAAATGTGTGAGCAACTTAATCCCATAATCTCATTTTGAGTGTGTATTTTCTAGGGCTACTCGTGGGTCCAACAGGAAAGAGATGGTGCAATCGAAGGCAACAATTTACAAAACAAAAGCAGTTTTAATAGAAATGGGGTGAAGTATCCTATGTCTAACAACAGTGGACAGAAAAGTTACTACTCCTAGGTCTAAAGGGGAAATAGGAGGTGTGATTATGATACGCTAGGGAGAGTACCTGTAGTCAAATGTCACCTGATAGTAGTTTTGGTCTTTGGTAGAGGGACACAGCGAACTTGTAGTAATATTGTGGGGAGACACTCAGGGTACAAAGTACTGGACCTCTCACCCATTCTCTGAATTCCTGTTGGTGCCAACCTTCGGCTAACTTGAAATCAGAGGGCAGAATGAAGAGCTGGTCAGCTATTTGTGTAAAAACAGTGGAGCCAATCTGATGGGAAGAATGGAGAATATCAAGCATATCACACCTTTTTTTTTTTTTTATCAGTGGGATGGCTGTGTTTGGAGCACCATATCTCAGAATTCCTAGAATGATGGTTTTATAGTATGTTAATCATTTAACTTGAAGAATTTTCAAGTAGTCAAATATGATTACATCAAATGCACTGAAAATATGTCCATACAGCTAAGTCACTCAGGTCTTTAATACACTAATGGCAGTGCAAGCCTCCAAGGGGGTGTATAACATGAAGTGTTCTTAAATGCATTTGAATATTAAACTCTTTTTTAGAGTTTAAGTTGGAGGGCTACTTGGGAGCTGTGAGGCTATTACTTTGGTATATTAAAGATTGGCCAATTCAAGGAAAAAATATACTCAAATAAATCTTTACGTTATTTTTTTCTGACTGAGTCAATGTGTTGACTAACTTGAGAGATTCATCTGTCACAGCTATCACATTCAAGAAACTCAACTTTTTTCTGTCTTTTCATCATGGAGGATATCACCTTCCTGAGCAGAGTTCATTGATTCATTGGAAATATAGTTTTATCAAAAACTATGTATGTATACATCCTTTTCCAATTTGATTTGAAGTAATCTTTGTAAAAACTTCAAAGTTATAGAGTTATCTTTTTCAAAAACTAAATACTTTCAGTTCTGGGCTAGGGTTAGATATTTTCCCTCTCTATTTCTCTACTGTTAACACTCTGTCTTTTAGTAGCTAAATCTCCTTGACATTTTAACTGCTAAAGAGCTACCTAAGAACAAATATCATGGCTTAACTTCCTGGCTATGGCTATGGAATCCCTTAGATATTTCCTAGTGATTAGTTCTTCAAAATCTCATATGTATATTGCCTTGCTTATCTTCTTTTCCAATATTTACTTTGAGGTCATTCTTGTATTCTTAATGTTCTTAAATGTGGAACACATATTCCCACTGTACTTTCCATTGTAGTTGGAACCTTTCAATATCAGAGGAGAAACTGGAAAGCAAATTACAGGAAAGAAAATAAGAATCTTGGAAGCTGCAAAATTAAGTGCAATAATTTCATATAATTGACAAGTCAATATGCAATATCATTTCAAAATATTTTGGAAATGTGGTTAAAATACTTACCTTGATGTTATGATTTATGGAAAACTAGTTGGTCATTTGGTCTATGATATGTAGGCTTACATTTTGCAGCCACAGTTTCATTGGGGATCTTCAGATCACTTTCAGGTGTGCAAAAGAATTTGAGCATTCTGTCCTCAATCGTCTTACTCTTTTAAACTTTCTCTCATTTCACTGGACAGTATGATTAACATAACTGGAAGCAAGACACATTCATCGATTTAAAATTTGTGTAAATTTTTATTCTACAAACAAATGTACGTTTTGAATTTTCTAATTTTTCTGTTTTTCTTTTAGATGTTGTAACTGATTTAAATAGAAAAGTTAGAGATTGTTTATTTTGAAATTTTCAATATATAGTGCTTGGAAAATATAGAAGTATTTGTTGAATTATAAAAAACATATTCTAGATTATAACTTTGTCCTTTTGCCACATATTAAAAAACAAAAATTGCTGATAAATAGGGAAAGATAGTCCAATATCACTCATTGCTATGAGGCTTTCAATGTTCAATATTTACTCAAGAATGTATAGAATTTAGCAATGGTTAGAAGAAAAATCTTTGAATTATTCAAGAAGTAAGATTTTATTGAAAAGGATGGTACATCTGTGACTGAAACATATTAATTATTTTACAAAACCGTGTTATCATTTATGATGTACAAATTCTCCAAAGCTAAACTATTGAGTCATAAATCCTTATTTGAGTATTTTTGAATTCAAGTCACTGATGGGAGGAATCATGGAGATGTGCCACTATAAATAAAATGGTATTGGTATGTCACAGGCTGAGTGATTTTAGCGTGAGTCAAAGTAGACTGCAATGTTCCAGATGATGATGCAATGATTTCTTCGAAACATCATTTCTGACTTAAATCCACTAAAAGAATATTTTTGTAACCCATTAATTAATAGAAGAAAATAAAACATTTTATAATTATATTCCCTTTTAGTTTTTGCTTTCTAAGCATAAATTTCATTGAAAATATGTGTTACAAGGTAATTATGCTAAAACTTTGAAAGTTTATAAGGAAGTGTATGCATGTGTGTAAAAATGTAAATTGCTTTTACCCGGTACAAATCAATCATTTCTTTATAATAAATATTGCTGGTATGCTTTTGGTATGAAAATAAATATATCATTCCTGATTTGGTGTTATAATGCATTAATCTCCTGTGGGTAATAGTCTACCCACTGTATAAAAGAGTGCTTCATAGTACATCAGAAATGTCAATCAAAGCTTTCTCCTCCCATTTCAATTCTAGAAAGAAAACTACAAAACTAAAGTGGTCTGTGGACACCTGCTCTTCATGTGAGAACAGGGTCAAGGCCATCAATTTGGTTCATATTTAAGCTCATACCTTGCAATGGTAAACATTTGAGGAGTAAGAGTATTTGTTTCATAGTTTCCTCAGTTTAGCCTGATATACCAGTGTATAGACATATATATGACTTTCATATCTAGAGAATTAAATATTAAGAAATAGTTGATCAAAATGTTTAATTTCAATATCTGTCTTTAAGAGTACATAAACATGGTTTTAAATGATGGTGATCTTTAAAGTCAGATAAATGTATACTTTAATATAGATTCCCATAATACTGGTGCATTAGCTTAAGCATGTATGAATGCTTACCATGTATCTAGTAATAAATTAAAAATTTTTATGGCCATTATCACACATAATCCTCATAGTAACATGATGAGGCATTTCACAGATTATAAGAATGAGACAGAAAAGTTATGTATTAGGTAGTTGAGTAAAAATTAAAACAGAATTTAAAACCAGGTCTGTCCGAATATAAAGTTTATACTCGCAACACCTGTGTGCTACCTCCTTCCAAGTAACATAAAATTTCTGAGTTTGTTTCCTCTTCTCAAAATGGGAACACCCATTTCCCCATACAAGGCTCATGGGAGGATTAGAAAGTGTATGTGTAAAATCCTTTGCATAGTATCTGGTGCATAATGGTCTGTTTAAAATGTAACTGCTATTACTTCAACATATTTTGAAAGGATATTTCTTCTAAATAATTAACAAATATGATG
This sequence comes from Balaenoptera musculus, assembly GCF_009873245.2. Taxonomy (NCBI): domain Eukaryota; kingdom Metazoa; phylum Chordata; class Mammalia; order Artiodactyla; family Balaenopteridae; genus Balaenoptera; species Balaenoptera musculus. The sequence continues at coordinate 156,296,700 of NC_045786.1, forward strand.
ATGATGATGCTATTGTTATAATAGTTAATTACCGATTTATCCTCGTTCAAATTGGATGTTCCATTCTTCACAGGGACAGTAATGGCCTGCCTTGTTCTCTCTCTCTGCAAGCAAAGGCAAGTAGTTGAGATGTTTTCCTGAATGTTTGCTGCAGGGAAATGACATTATATGTAGCTTAGATATTGAATCATGAGAAAAGGATAAATAGAATAAGAGAATAACTATTGAATTTGAAATAGGATATGAATTATAAAAAAATTATGGTATGTCAATTGTAAATTTTTTTCATCAAAAACTTACCTTCTTTTGATTTTGGAATGGGAATATCTAGAAAGAAAGTGATCTGTAGAGTAGCAGAAAATAATGGGTCAATAATAATAGCTAACATTCACCAAGTGCATATTCAGTGCCAGGTGCTGTTTGAGCACTTTTTATATGTAAATCCTTTTAATAGTCACAGAAATTCTATGAGATAGGTTCAATGATTATCACCTTTTAACAGATGAGGAAACTGAGGTGCATATAAGTTAAATATAATTGGCTCAAGATTACACAAGAGATTGAACTCAGGCTGTGTGACCATAGAGCCCATAATTTAAAGCAAGAAATAATTGAGTGTATTTAATTGCATCCCTTCCTTATGTCCATTCATTCTTTCCTTTGGTATTTAAATAGGCAAAGTGACTTAAAATATAAGGCTAGTTGGCAAAATATAGTATAAAGGATAAAAGCACTAGCTTTGGAATAAAAAAATGGGTAATGTGTTAATCATGTGACTTTAGGCTATGCAAGTCTTCTCTGAACCTCAGTCTCTTTATCTATAAGCTTTTGACACTAGACTTCTATGGTTTATAATAGTGCATTAAAGAGGTACTTAAATTAAAGGTTGGCATAACTTGGCATATAGAATATCTTCAACAACTATTCACTGAATATGAAATTAGAAAGCATCTTGAATTTTAAATTCTAGAATATTACTCTTTAAACATTTTTATTGTGATTGAATCTAACTTGTTTGTTAATTGATAATCAGAAATTAATTTCAAGATTTTAAGGCTTTATTAAAATGAAAGTGAAATAATTTTATAATATAAAGTAACATAACTTCCCTGAATAAAATATTACAGAAGATTTCAATGAAGTAAAGAAATAACTTTTCTTTAATCAGCTTTTTTCCTTCTCATTAAATATCCCAATAGATTTATTTTAAATTATTTTTCTATTATTAAATGCTAAACAAATGTTTAAAATCTAATTTTGTTTAAAGAATGGTCACATAATCATTAAAAATATCTAAGTCTGCCATATACAAAGTATTTTTAATACATGATCATAATTTTTTCTTTGTGAGAGGTAATCTGTGAGAAGTAATATTACTCTTTTTCATAGGGAAAGCACCTGAATTTCAAAAAAGTAAAGCTACCTTCTCCTCGCTAGAAAATGCTACTAAGCCCGATTATAAATCCAGGATTGTACACTGAAACAAACTACTGTTCATTACCAGTACAGTTTTAATGGGCCCTGATGATTCATACCAATCATCTGCAGTGTAGCATCTGATTCATTAACATTATATAGATCTGGTCTTACATTTCAGGTAGCAAAGTAATTTATAACCTATCATTAGCTAAATGTCTGAGAGAGGTATTAAAAATTCATGTAGAGTCATTAGCATGACTTCACAACCGGGCAATTGCATTAATGTTCAGGAACCAGAAACCCAAAGGCTGCTTTCTGCTTAGTGCATCTGTTTTCAGTTACGATGTTATCTGGATTCCCAGTTCAAGTCAATGTTCTGACCTTTCTAAATTTTTTTAAACAATACTGTAGTTACAGCCTTCTTCTTGAGCTACTTCTTCCTGAAGTAATTTTGTTCTTATTGTTGCATAAATTTGCAAATCTTGAAAAGTCTTAAACCATGTCTATGCAGTTAGACTGGATTAATGAGAAACAAGTGACCTTTTACTATTCCCAGATAGAATAACTAGTGATTGCAGCAATTAGAAAAAGAAGAGCATTCTTGTACTAATTGCTATATCTGACCAAAATAAACAGACATTTAATTAAGGATATGTTGATTTTCTGGTATGACTAGAAGTTCAACTACCATATTATGATAATGCCCATTGATCAGTTCAGTACAGTATGGAGCACACTGTAAGAACGCAGGTTACTTAGCCTGTTTGAGATTTCAGTGAGCTACATAGAAGGCTCAGGTGTCATTTGGTGATAGAAATTTATTGTGAGAATATGTAAGGTAACGTAGAAGCCCAGGAAACTCAACTTTCCTGGTCAAACATTCTGGTCTTGAAGAGTTGGAACTATATTCAGGATATCAAAATGTCCAATGGAAGCTTATTATAAGCCAGCCACTACGCAAGGTGTTTTATGTACATCATACATTAATCCCATTGATGACTCGGAGCAGACATTATCACACCCATTTTATGTATGACAGCATTTATATATGACAGCACTCAGGTTTAAGAGATAGAATAATTCTCTCTCCATCACATAGCTAGTAGGTGTCAGGGCTAGAATCTGAACTTGAGCTTTCATAGAAATCAATTGTGGGGTAGGGGTTGATAAAGTCAAACCAAATAATACTCTTATGCTGATGCTCTTTCTGTGTACCCCATTCTCAATCCAACTCTATGCCATTTTCTTGACTTTTACTTTCTCACAAGGAAAGATTTGTGATATTTGTATATAAATTAAATGTTCCAAGAATATCAGAAATATATTAAAATGAGGAATTTCCTGCTGTATCAACAAAGCCAAAAGAAGTATTGGCATGGGTATGTAGTTTTGACTCTGAATTCTGCCCCTGCCCAAACACTTAATCTTAACCCAAAGGGAGTAAGCCCTCCCTTTACTCATTGTTTAATGTCCATATTCCCCTCACACTCAATGTAGTGTGACCTCATATATCGTGGGGCTATTCTATTGAATTTCACATATTTAAGTTTTAGCATTATTGACACTCTATAGATATCTAATAAATAAACATATAAAGAGGGGATTGAATGTAAGATTGTAGATTATGATAAATAATTAAAACTCTAAGATTCTAGCATTCATCGAGGTGGTACTGGCACTATGATTATTTATAGTATTTTGTTATGGATCTGTGTGATTCTCACCACAGAACAAAATGGCCAAATACTGATGCAAATTTTCTTACACTTGACATTTATGTATTAAAAAATACTTAATAGCTACTAATTGTATTGTAGAAAGATACACTCTGGGTAATTCATACTTCACAAAGTCAATTACCAATTGGCAGGATTTTACACTCTCTCAAGACTATTACCTCTCTATCTTTTAGAGACATGCATTTCATGGTTAACAACTTTCAAAATTACATCCTTTACCAGAGTAATTCAGATGTGGTTAAACCCTGTTACCCTTGCTATAAAATGCTATTCACAATTTTAAAAATATAATTTAAGCTATGGAAGAGTATTTTAACTCCTATTTACAATTTAAGCACTTTAGAGAAGTTTGTTTTGATAAAAATATGTCCAACTTAGGGAGTATTTATATCAAACACTGGAGAAGAATACTTTTGTTTGCTATTATTTTACTTTAAATAAAGTTTCCTTGTAGAACTAAAACAATCATATCTCTGAATAAAAAAAAAAAAAACAAAACTTTTCTTTTGGATGATCCATTATCAGGGGATGCATTTCTTACCAGCCAGGATTGAAAGTTTCTTGTTAGTCTGTTTGCTATGAGGATTTGAGGTCAAATGTTATTGTCTTGATCATCAGAAGTTTATGTAGAATAATTTTATAAGGCTATTCATATCCTTTAATATAAATAATTCATTTATTGTTAAAGTTTACAACATCTTCTCTATTTTTATAATAAAATATTGGAGCCAAATGAATTATTTCAGTGTTACCATGGAAAATTTAGCCTCTTTCTTAAGAAAAATATACCCATACAGATACACCTACATACCCATATATTTTCAAGTTCATAAGTGTTCTGAAACTTATCCATAAACCTCAGGTTAATTATTTTCAAATAAATAATGAAAGGAAGTTGCTAATGAATGTTTGTCATTGTACCATGTGTGAAATGGGTCCAGGATAAATATGAAACTTGATTCCTACCTTGGGGGGACTCATTACTAGAATTCCATATAAAGAGCTCATCAAAATGAAAATACCCAGTTAGAGAGAAATATTAAAGATCAATAACACATGTGCAGTACATATTGGTTGAGTGAATAATGAAAATATCAGTCAACAAGAAAGCACAAAGAGCAAAGTAGAAAAATGATTTAAAAATTTTTGTATAGAAAAAAAGATCACATGCCCAATATTAAAAATTTTTCAACTTCAGTTGTAATTAAAGAAATAAAAATATTTCAAAAAGAATTGTTATTTATTTCCTATCATTTAGCAAGGGTTAAAAATATTTAAATAACACATTCATAGGAAAATAGAAGAGCAATTTTGTGTTGTATTAAAATTGAAAGAGTTCATTCACCCTACCTCTTTCACTTCTCCTGTTCCTTCCCCCAACCCCAACACTTTATGAACTATTTAGTTCTGAAGTTTTGAGGTGAGACAACAAGTCAGATGTCCATACAGGGGATGGGAGGTTGCTTTGGCTGAGGGAGAAGTGACAACCCAAGCAGGGTGATGAGGGCATCTCTACTGAAGAGTAAGTAATAGCAGACCTTTACTAAGCAGAGATAAGGAAGACATCTTCATGGAGGAAGAAGGCAGTAAATATATTAGGAATGATGTAGCCAACTAAGTAAGTTACAAATAATAAAATGGAGAAAAATAGAAGAAAATCTGTTGATTAGATTGGAATTGCTTATACTGGCATGAATTCATAGTTTTCAATATATACAGATGTAGAAATAAATATAGGTGGGTAAATATAGAAATAAACATAGTGTCAAAGAGTTGGATAGAAATAGATAAAAACGTAAAAGCAAACATTGGTAACCTAGGTCTGCCCTTTGAGAGGGCTGGGAAGCAGTAATACCTCAACAGTAATGATGTCACCAAACCCCAAATTTTGGCTTCTATGTACCAATCTCCAGTAAAAGGAATTCTGATTCTTGGAGAAATGGCTAATTCCAGGGTAGCAAAGGGAAATAAGAGAAAAGCTTAGAACCTGTTGGGTCAGAAAGCAGGGAAGGGCTGGAAAAATGATGGGGCCAGTCATAAAGGCAGAGAAGGAAGCTTGAAGGACTCTCATTTGCCAAATATGGGACAATTTGAACAATAAAATTAATTGTTACAGATTATAATCTACTGAATAAAATAAGAAACCTTGAATCCAAGCTAAAATAGTAAACAAACAAGTATGATGAGAAATGGGATATTAAATAATTTCAAAGAACCTCCTTACAGAATGCAAAATACAAAGGGGGAAAAGGGGCAGCTATAGGAGAAAATCTTGGAAGAACACTTATGAAATAATTAAAGTTAACATCACCAATAATTGGATAAATTAAAAATATTCACCAGTGGTTAGGATGCAGTGAGAAAAAACAGCATGACCTCTGTAACATTCCTACCAAAGGCACATAACCTAAGTCTAATCATGAGAAAACCTTAGGCAAATCAAACTGAAGGTCCCTCTACATCACACCAATGGGCTATTTTCAAAAGTATTAAGGTCATAAAAATCAAGGGAAGACAAGGGAACTATTTTAAGCTGGAGGAGACTAAAGAGAAATAAGAAATAAATGTGAAACGTAATTCTGATCTGGGTGCTTTGTTGTATAAAGGACATTAAAAGGACATTAGGAAAAATTTATAGAGGGTCTAAGAATTAGATGTTAGTAATGTATCAATGCTACTATTTCTGTTTTTAAGGTTGTACTATGTTTGTGTTAGAGAATTTCCTCATTTGTAGAAAATATATACTAAAATATTTGGAAGTTATGGACATCAGGTAAGTAATCTACTCTGAGATGGTTTAGGAAAACAAAATTCTTTGTCATGTTCTTGTGGCTTTTCTATAGCTTTGAGATTGTTTCAAAATTTTAAAAAATGTTTATTCACTTCAACTTCATAATTTCACAGCAAGTAGTTTATACCAAAAAATACTTTCACTAGTGTTTAAAAATTATACACACATACACACCACAGGCGTTCCCCTGTCCCCTCAGATGCCTATTGCCACTGAGGAAAGGGGAAAAGACAAAAACTGTCTATGTCAAACAGTCTTGGGTGCAGACCATTACATTAGAGAATTTAAGGGTTGATGGACTGATATTGATTGTGATGGTTATTACAAGACCCTATGCATTTGTCAAAATTCATAGAACTATACACTAAAAACAGTGAATCACATTACCTTAGGTGAGGGGGACAGTGACAAGGACAGGTGGCGAAATACTGCTTTTGGGGTCTCATTAATACTCTATTTCTTGTCGTGGGTGGTGTTTATGTAGTTATAATCATAAGGCAAAAATTCATTGGACCATACATTTAAATACTTTCCTCTATTATTTTATACCTAAATAAAAATTACATTAGGTGTTTAATATTAATAATTGAAATGTCAATAATGTCATGATTATAGTAATTTTACTAACTATGTTTAATAGTCACCCAAATGATGTTAACCAATAAGGAATATTTAAATTTCCAGGAAGATTTGAAATAATTCATTGAAGAGACAGTATTATGAAAATGCTTTACCAGTACCACAACTGATAGAGGCTGCAAATTATATTCCTATCTCTGTCATCACATGCATGCAATCAACATCATTGTAATGAAAGGAAAATAGTGGTTCAAGAGGATCAGAATCCATTAGGTTAAGATTATTGGAAATGCCTAAATGTAATGGAGAGTATATTGAATTCTATATTCAATACTTTAACCCCAACTGTAGCTAGTCCTTGTTAACCATTGACTAGATTCTATTCTAGTAGAACCATATCCATTGGGGGGGGGGGGCGGGGTGGTGGTGGAGTGAGAACATGGTAACAGGAAAAAAAGAGGCAAGAGAAAAGGCTCTACCAGTAGAGTATCAATAGAATATGTTGAATAAAATACACATGCTACAAATATTTTATTATTTTAAAACCGTTAATAACTATTGTTGTTAAAAGAAATGAAAGGATGCTAGTGAAGCTAGTGAGTGTATCAGACAGATATTATTAGTACAGAACAGTAATCGTGTCTACTCTTTGAAGAACTCAGTATAATTTCCATAGTGCCTATGAAATTCTGACATCCAGCCTCACTCCCCACTAATAGCTTTTTCTCCATATCATATATGAATTGCCAAAATGAAATATGAAACCTCTTAATATTTATGCCATCAAACCAACTCCTTTTCAAATCCACAGTGTAACATTTCACCATTTCCCCTCCCATATAAGAATAAAAAATTCTTTCAACGCTCAATATTCAAAGCAAAAAAGAGGGTATTTCCTACATGTTGTTTGTTTTCAATTTACACTTCTCCCATCACCTCAGCATATCCATGGATGTGTTACTTTTCAGCCATCTGGGAGAGAGTGTGAGTTCCTCTTGTAAAGTTGTTGCTCTCAAAAAAAGCTCTTCCTGTAAAGAATATAACTTTAGAGATGGCAATAAAAGAGAATGTTAGACAACTAAATTTCCTCAAGTTGTAGCAGAAAAATTCCTTATAAGAACCTGTTGACTTGGATACATGCTAAGGGCTATATTGAAATGGATTTGTCCATTCACTTTTAAATGGTTCTATACCTTCTTAAGATATCATATTGCTCTGTAGTATGGAGGTTAGCTAAATATTAAAAGATCTCTTTCACAGTAACACGTTTTAGGCTAACTTGTCCCTCTGGTCTGCACATTAAGTCACTATTCTACTTTCAATGTATTTAATCAGGAAATTAAGTTAATAAATTAACATTAGTAGATAATCAGGGAGATGAAATTTCCTTTGTTTTCATAAAACTTTCTATTTAAAACCAACACTGTATTACATTATATTTATTTCCATATTTGTCTACTTGCTCTGAGAACTATTAATAATATTCCTGGAAGAAGAATTCCTTATTGCAGCTTTTCTGTAAGTTTGAGATTGTTTCAAAACAATGTTATCATCTGTTAATAGCACTACATATTAATTTATGTTGATTTTTATATCAGCCTTGTCACATGTAATTTTATTTATTTTAAAAATTAATTAATTTATTAATATTTGATTTTTGGCTGTGTTGGGTCTCTGTTTCTGTGCGAGGGTATTCTCTAGTTGGGGCAAGCGGGGGCCACTCTTCATCGTGGTGCACGGGCCTGTCACTATCGCGGCTTCTCTTGTTGTGGAGCACAGACTCCAGATGCGCAGGCTCAGTAGTTGTGGCTCACTGGCCTAGCTGCTCTGCGGCATGTGGGATCTTCCCAGACCAGGGCTCGAACCCGTGTCCCCTGCATTGGCAGGCAGATTCTCAACCACTGCGCCACCAGGGAAGCCCGTAATTTTATTTTTATTGTATTTTATTGTTCAAAACATTTTTACTTCAGCCTCTGATACTTCCTTGTCAATGCTGACAACTTGGTGATAATCTCTAATCAGTAATAAATAAACCACACAATCCATTACTCTTTCCACTGTCAATATAAGATGATATATATGTATTTGTAATGGCTAATGCTGTGTAAAATTGTTCATATTTCCAGTTCTGTGCAGATAGTTTTTATCAGGGTGATATCTCTAGATAGTCCAGGGTCCATAATACTGAGTACATATGCTTCTGTCCCAACAATGAAAAAATACACAAGAAACTAACAAAGCCCAGATTTTTGAAGACATCCAAGAACGACCAACATAGCCTGAATTTGAGGAGCTATGATCTTTGAAAGAATGGTGGGTGAGACAGTGAGGTGAGCCTGAGCTTTTCTATAGCTTTTTCCTGAAGACATTTGATGATTCACAGAGACTGGCATTCACGCTCAGCGGAAAGTAGCAACTAGAACATTTGTTAGTTTCATGAGCCTGGTGAGACCAAAATTGGAACTCAGATGCCAAGAACCAGGAGAAAAGAAAACAACAGGAATATGGACATAAAATTCCAGAAGATTTTGCTCTTTAAATGTTTGCTAAATCCTAAGATTCCCAGAGGTAAGAAGCTCAGAAATCAAGCAGAAAGAAGTTACTAATTGCTAAAGTGCTAAGCAGAAATGTTTAGCAGTCTCTTGGTGCTAGGCATTAAAAAAATAAAATTTAGGAACCCTGGTTCCGAACCAGACTTTCAGCAGAGACTCCTGAAAGATTATACTATTTTAGTAAGTGTCAACTGGTAATATGCTGAGGCTCAGAGTGATTTGTCCCGTCACTAACTTAGAAGAAACTCTGTAGAAAACAGTATCATTCATTCAGAACCACAACAATTTTTCTTGCACTATGTCTATCAAATTCATGCATAGTGTGCTAAGAAATAAAATCTAATCAACAAAGCCAAGAGAAGAAATAGCCAATAACAATAGACATACAGTTAATCCAGATACTTTATTTTTCAGACACAGACTTTAAAATAGGTATGATTAATGTGAATAATGTAGTTTATTTGTCTGATTGGAAATTGTATTTGGAATGAGCAGGGATGTGCGAATTCATATATATTGATTGCCTACAAGGTATGAAACTATTCGGTTATTTTCTTGTGCTATAAAATTGTATCTTCACATTAACCTTCTAAGGGTCATTATTATCATTTTTTTCTCATTTCTTTTTAAAGGGAAATCAGGGTCAGAATACATACATATATATATATATATATATATATATATATATACATACATACACACACACACACACACATACACACACAAGGACAATAATTATTTTAAGGATATTTTTGAAGTAAGAAATTGGCAGGGGGGTAACCAAGACATCTATAATATGAAAGAGTAGATGAAGCTAAGAAATGACAAGGAAATGAATCAAGCATAGCAGAATCAATGAAATAAAATACAGTTTTTGAGCATTTACATATGGGACTATAATGGGCCAATCAAAATTGATTAGTCTAATTCTACCTGTGGGAGAATTTAAGACTATGTAAAAGAGATTCCATTCATTTTTTATCATGTTTATCCCTGCCCACTTTCCTGCCATCAGGCTAAAGAGAATGAGGTGTCACTGAGATCTGTCTTTATTAGCTCAGTACACACAGTTCAGGGAGTAACCCCCACAGCTGACTACCATGCACGAGGACATTGACTACTTCCTCCCTCTGATCCTTGGGTCTGACCACATATTGGTTTTTCTGCCCAGTTTCTCTTATATTTGGGAGAATATTAATATTTCACACATTGTAAAGCTGCTTTAAAAGCCACCTAGTTAATACACTGGAAACCCACTTCCTTGGTTGATATCTTCGGGAGTGGGGACCTGGCCTTAGATGGACCATCTATAATTTTATAAATGGAAGAAAAAGAGAAATCCATTTCTTTGTCAACAAAACATAGGTTATGTTAACTTTGGAGATGTTGGCAACCATTTTCTGCTATATGACTTAAGGGGGAAAAAATGAAGGCTTCTAGGTCGTAAATAACAAAGATTCTTTCCTTGACCAAACTCTAGCCAGGCTCCTCTGAGCTCTCTTCCTGACTATACACTGACCTATAAAGACATAAACAAACTCTAACGTAGTTTCTAACACCTCAAGGCCGCATCCCTAGGATGATCCTAACTCCTCTAAAATGGCTGCTTGAGAAAACTCAAGACTGCCAGAAGAATGTAGTGTTTGTTCCACCTAACACCTGAAGATAGGACTCCTGTCTCCCAGCCCCAGGGGAGCAAGCAGGTAGGAGCCTAACTTTGATAAGCGTTAGGCAACAAACTCAGATGAATTTCACATGGAGCAGCCTCCTTCCTTTTTTTCTTTTAGCAAATTTTCACTTTACTGATTCTATGGAACTGCTCCTGTTCACTACCTTCCCCATTTCACTCTCCCTTTAAAGAGCTCAGTCACTTCTGTACGAATTGAAGTTAAATTCAGTTGACACTGGACTCTTTCCCTATTTCAATAGTATATTAACAATTAAAATCTTTATTTACCATTTTAGTCTCTGCTTTTGATTGTTTTTGACAGTAATCAAAAAAAAGACTTTTCTCTCAGAGCTTCTGGCAATCATACTATGCCAAATGGATAGAGAAAAAAAAATTGTCTTCTAGGTAATTAAAATTTCTCTCTTGAAATCAAAAGGAATGTAACTGGAAACAGGATAAAAATAAAGAGACAGCACTCTTGGGGTCTCCCACATCCTTTTGGTCCTGCCTCCAAAAATAATTCATGAACTTGTTTCCCATGAGGCAGTGAGGTAGTCCAGGATTCCACCAAAAAATTTCCTTTTTTCTCTTTTTTTCTAAACAAGCCAGAGCATGATGAAATTTCTTGAATCAAAAAGCTTTAAATATTATATTAAAAATCACTGTAAAAAGTCAGAATTTTAACAAAAAATTAGAACTATTTCTATATATATTTAAAATTATAACGTTAAAAATTAGAAATTCCTATAATAGTAACTTTATGAATGCAATGAAACATTTAGTCTACAGTAATATATTAAAATTACCTGTAGAATAGAAATCACAAAAATATTTTTCATATGGTATTTCTTAAAATTAATATTTTGTAATATTTAAACCAGTATTTTTATTATTCCCTTCTTTTAACATTCTTTTATGAATACCAGGCTTCAAAAGGAACTCTTCACCTAGATTTGCTTTACTTCCGTACAATACTTGAAGGACAGGCAATTTCATCTGAGCCCATTAGAGTGTTGTGAAAATGAACTATGATTGTGGTGTTAAAAAAAAAAAAATTGAGACCTACTGCTATATACTACTTAAGAAGTGCAAGAACCAATGGTCTCATTAGCAGTAATACAATAGACTCACTGACAGTATCAATACAGGTGAATAATTCTTAAATAAATTTATTTACTGTTCATAAGGGGAAAGATGTAATTGGAATGTTTAGTCCAGCTAATATGATGAATTCCCAGCATAAGTTGATTCAAGCTATTGCCTGTAAAAGCTGAAAACTAAAGTCATCTTTCAGTATTCTTTTACCATCTGCTATGAAATTGCATCAGTCTTTTTCAGGAAAAAAGCCAGCATATATAAATCTAAGTTCACTGGGAAAAGAGTTTGTGTTTATGACAGTGCCCAGTGAGCTTCTATTGCTTAATAAATGTCAAATCTGATGGATAATATTCATTTAGATGTTACATGGCTGCTTTTATATTTCCCATTGCAAAGCTTTGACTTATAGACAGAGCTGTTAAATGTCCTTATTCTAATCTAATTTCACAGTACCTAATTATGGTAGCTCACCCTTTTCAGCTAAAGTGTCTTAGGACTAAGGAACAATTGCTCATTTTTTTCATATGTATTCATGTGTACTTGCATTCAACAAGCATTTATTGGGTCCTCTTAGGAGCCAGATATGAAGATGCATGGGATACAATCCCTCTCCTCAATAATATTCAAATCTAGTAGAAGGAACAGACACAAAAGTAATTAACTATGAACCAGTGTATTAAATATAACTTTGGGGTACACATTTTGTACATTTAACTATGTTCCATCTGCCTTTAATAATGATTTTCTCCTTATTATCTTAGGAATTTTTTCATGCTGTATTTTTATCTTGTAATTTGCAACTCTCTGTGAGTAGTGTCAAAATCCTTTTTTGGAGCAAGTTTGGGTATGTTAAATAAAAATTGGATGAATAAGCGAATGAATAAATAAATATAATCATTTATCATATGCAATAACAGCTAGTAATGTGCTGTGAGTGAAAAAAGGAGGAATTCATCCTGCACATTATAACTGAGGAAGGCTGCCTGAAAAAATGATTTTTAAATTATATTCAGGGATGAGTACAATTCCAGGTTAAAGAAAATGGATAACTGAAATAGATATTAACCAGTTCCTTACTTATGAACCTTAATTTTTTTCAACAACCTTGATATCTTTTCTCATTTTAGCATTTAGCATGATATCTTGGAAATAAATTAACTGATTTAAAACATGTTGCTTTTTCAGTCTGTCTTTTAATGTTCATATTTTTGGCACAAATACTATTAAAAGTAGAATGCCTTCAAAGAAGGAGAAAGAGGAGAATAATGTTTATAAACTTGGCTATGGAAGTTTTACTAAGTGTTCAGTTTTCCTTCATCATGAATAATGTGGAGAAATAGTTGTACTTAATTCCCAAGAAAATAAGTTTTAAACTTTTCATAGAAAATTTTTTTGTCTTCTGTATCAACAAAGCCAAAGTGAGTTTTATGGTATTTGCTTTCTCGCATTCAATTCGTTCTCCACCTGAAGCACAAGTGAAGAATTGTGCTTAGAAAACACTATATTGTCAGCTCGCACTTACTTAGAAGCCTCCATAGACTTTTATTTTTTTTGCAGGCAGGGAAAAAAAAGAGAGAGAGAAAATGAAAAGGACATTACTATTGGCTATGAGGTCCTATATGGTCTTGTTTCTGCAATGTGTCCTTTGCAGTCTGGAGTCTCCATGTTTTTGGTTCCTTGAAAAATTCATGCTCTTTGGACTTCCCTGGTGGCTCAGTGGTTAAGAATCCACCTGCCAATGCCGGGGACACGGGTTCGAGCCCTGATCCAGGAAGATCCCACATGCCTCGGAGCAACTAAGTCTGTGAGCCACAACCACTGAGCCTGCGCTCTAGAGCCCACGAGCCACAACTACTGAGCCCATGTGCCTAGAGCCCGAGCTCTGCAACAAGAGAAGCTACTTCAATGAGAAGTCCACTCACCGCAACTAGAGAAAGTCCGCGCGCAGCAATGGAGACCCAACACAGCCAAAAATAAATAAATTTTAAAAAAAGAAAGAAAAATTCATGCTCTTTCTCATGTCAGAGACAAATGATTGCCTTTGAATGAAGTGCTTTACTCACACAATTAACCCTTAATACCTAAATGTACCCTAGTTTACTTATCTGTAAAATAGGGACAATTACAGTACCTATCTCAGAAAGGTAGAAAGAGAAGTTTGTTAAAACAGGGAAAGACCTTAGCACTGCACCTAGCTCACAGTAAACGCGCTCAACAAATCTTGGCTACTAGTATCTTACATTCATGATTCTTGGTTTTAATATCAACGTTCCCTAAAAACATTTTCTGGATATCCCTAGATGAAAATATATCACTTTATCACAGTTTTCCAACTTGGTACATTTATAATTGCTTGTTATATAGCTTAATCCTTAGACTGTTAGATAAATGAGGACCGGAACTGTGGTTCTGTCATTTATTAATCTATCCCCAACGCATAGCACTATGCACTTAATAAGTAATTCTGGTCTATCTCAATGGATACCTAAGGGAATAAAATAAATAGTTTTTTTTAATGTCTATATTATTAAGGAAATTTATTTCATTGGTATTTTGATCCAATTAAAACATGTGGATAATTTGGTTGAAGTTCAGTGAACAGCGTGTGCAATATTATTCCATAAATAACTTCAACATCCAAATTTTGGGGAAAAAATACGTAAAACAATATTCTTACTGTTTCATTGTAATAATTTGTTCTGCTCTTATGCTTCTATCATATGTCATATTGCCATTACCTCTACTTTAGAGCATCATGGATTTCTTATGCATAGTTAAAATAAAACTGAAAATGCTCGTGAAGGAAGTCCTTCACAAGAAGGACTACAATTAATGTTTATGGTATAAAACTACTAGAAACGTGTTAGGGGAAATAGAGTCAATATTTTTACATATTTTGTAGTTTCTACCAAGTATTTACTCTTTATCAAATATTTCAGATGCTTAAGAGAAAATATAGATAAAAGGATATGTTAAAGAAGAGCTGAAATACAACTGGATACGGCAATGAGGGAACTTTTTTTAATGTAATGAGAAGCTTTTCCATTTAAATAGGACTAGAATATGCATATGACTATGGTGATAGGAATACAGTGTGAACATTTTAGGAGAAGAGATTTGCTTGTGTAATAGCAAACGTAAAGTGGCAAAAAAAAAAAAAAAAAAGCATTCAATTTAAGATGTCCTACGGTGTGAAATTAGCATTATGGCATATATAAAGAGTTTGGAAATATCCCGGGGCCTCTAAAATTTCATATATTTTTAAAATGGTAGAATAAGAGAGTGTAGATTTAAACGACAGTCTGGTTTAGCAAATAGCTTAATGGTAAGAATGTATCAAATGATGGAACAGGTGCCTTTTGTCTCAAGGATAGACCATTAATAGCAACCGGCAAATGGTTTCAGTGCTCAATTGATACACATTAAATGTTCTAGCACCTCGTGAACCAATAAGAAAACTCAATACCCCTGAAGTTTCAGACTTCTGGCTATCTGCTTGAATGTATAACATCAGCATATGCTTATTTCACAATCATTGAGCAGTTATTTTTGGAATGGTGCTATCACTTTAATCTTTTTTTCCCCCCAAGAAAATATTGGCTATATTGGCTTTACCTCTTTTTCAAGCTATTTTGGAATGAATTCAAAACAGAGTCTAAGTAGTTTTTATTTATTTGTCATAATTGTGTGCTTTAAAACAAACAGATGTTAATATGCAAACATGAAATGTTTGAGTGAAAATTGCAAAGTTAGAAGAAAAGCAGGCAATCAGATGATCAAATATAGTTCCTAATCTTGGTGATCGAGGAGAAACAAAAGTACAGATATAATAAATCCAGGTTGTTTTTATTCTTACGATTATATGTTTAGAAAACGTTGAAGCCAGATGGTATTTTTCAAAATGATTAGAGAGCTAGGGTAATTTTCGAATAAGATGAATACCCTTCTTAAATTAAAAAATAAAAATAAAAAACCTGATCTCAAGCCTTTTCAAACTAAAACAGGAAAATACAGCATATGAATCCATAGTAGAAAAGCTACATTTACATTTAGCCCATATTGTGCCTAGATATTAAAATGAGTAGGAAGGAGAGAGAGTAAAATAAGAAATATAAAGTTACTAATATATATTGAAGATAATCTTAATGTTACATAATTGTGTATGTGTTATTCAGTGCAAAGAATGACTAGGTTAAATATATTTACAGTAGGTAAATTCCACACATACTCCTTAATCCTTCTCGAGCATCTGTTGATAAACTTATTTGACATATCCTTGTGCTCTTAAGCTGTCACCAATCTTTCCTATGTTGTGATATTTGAATTCCTTCCCTAGATTCATTTTCTTAGCATCCTGTGTCTCTATATAATAACATTAAGCTAATCAGATCAAATAATACCCAGGAAAGAATTTGAAGAGTACTATATTACCCTTCTAATAGAACAAAATATCTTTTTTTTAAATGGACTGCAACTCTATGAAAGCTTCCAAGGCATGGATAATGCAAAACTAATATAAATTAAAAAAAAAAATCTGTTGAAGTCTTGGAAAATCAAAGATGAAGAGATATGCTTTTAGAATTTATGGAGAATAAATTTTCTTCGGACCTTTAATGATGGATAAAATATCCATAGGAAGATCATTCAAGACAGAAGAAATATGGTACATGGAAATCTGAGACAAGAAAATATGGGATGTCTAGGAGAAACATAATCAATTTGATACTAACAGAATATAGTTCACCTGGGGAGGGCTGTGTTAAATGATGAGGAAAAAGATTATTTACAGGATGGTTAAAGCTAGAACTGATATCAATTTAATGATTATTTATTGAACTCTGGGGAATTCAAAGATGAAGAGACTCTGTTATAGTGTTCATGCAGGAATTGCTAGATGGCAGTGACTGCTGGATAATTATCAAACCTACTTTCTTTTTGGACACAGATGTAGACTGCATTAGGCAAATGCAGTGCAAGCCATTGGCTGGGTTCCAATCAATGGCATGTAGCTAGAAGATAAGTTCAGTGTTACCAAGACATAGCCATAAAGCAACTCTCCATACAGGATCCTTACTGGTCTTTCCCTTTCTTTCCCTTTCTGTGGTGACTTGGAAGCCATGAAATAAAGCTGGGAGAGTGAAGAGATGAAAATAACCTGGGTCCCGGATCACTTCTTGAAATAAATTTTATTCATGAGTGAAAAAAGTTAATATTGTTGTAAGCTACCGAGATTTTGAGGGTTTGTCTGTTGCATCTGTTAGCATTGCCTTAAAGAACATAATGCAGCAATGCATGAAATCCATTGTCATTTGAAAGACTAGGTGTATCATTCAAGGTGAGAATGCAAACAGACAGTATAGCCTTAGACTAATGTTAGTTTTAAGACAGGTAGAGAGTACAAAAAAAGAGTCAAAGGGGAAGAAAAAAAATCTGATCAAATAAATTTTTCTAGAATCCTAGTATCAAGGAAAACTGACATATAAACTTCTAGCTGTGTCTTACTACATTTTATATTAAATAGATCTGTAATCAACAACCATTTGCCATTTGGCCTTTACAGAGTGATCAAGGATGGGTTGGGAGATATATTGAACCCATCAATTGCTCTCGAGCTGAAAATATTATGTAATTTACAGATTTAATTTAGAAATAAAGCCTATATTTCATTATCTTATAAGATACTGTGGTCAATAAACATTGGCAGAGGCAGAGTATTTAAAGTGAAGACTCTTAGGAATGATAATACTCATGTTCTTCATTTGTAAAGATTTCAGAGCTCTAAAAGCCTTTTCATATAATATTTCATTTGAATATTCCTAAAATACAGTGAGAATTTCAATGATCTATTAGGTAACTACCCTCTCCCAAAGTTAGTGGCTTAAAGCAAAAACAATCATTTATTGAATTCACAAATCTAGATTTTGGATCAGGCTTAATGGGAATGGTTCAACTCAGCTTTCTAGCTGGAGTGGTGAGAAAGGATTCAATGGCTGCAATCCTGGGAAGGATCACTCTTTCAATATATGACAGTTGATGCTGGAAGACAGATGACATCTTATCTGAATGAGGCTGTTATCTGAAAAATCTACATAAGTTTTTTCCATGAGGATGTTTGACCTCTCCACAGAATTGGGTCAAGGATCCAAGAACAAGACTCACAACAGACACATCCAGGTGGAAGCTCTATTGCCTTTGATGACTTGGCCTCAGAAGTCACATGTCATCTCCACCACTTTTACTGTCCAGATAGTTTCAAAAGCCTGCCCAGTCTCAAGAAGAGAGGATAGAGAGTCCACCTCTTAAGAGAATGACAAGGCTCTGGAAGAGCATGTGGGATGAAAAATGTTGTTACAGTCATTTTTGGAAAATAACATGTGCCAATTCAAGATAGGTATTATCATTCTCATTTTTAAATAAGAAAATTGAGGCTGAGATTATGTGACTGACTCAATGCCAAACAGAAATAGGAAAGCTGAAGCTTAAATAAAGTCTCTACTCCAAGGAAACCCTGTTTTCTTTCTATTATTGATTCCTTACTGCAATGGTGATCACATCTGTATAAACATCTAGAATCAAATACATTCCTTGTGTATCAGTAGTATATAGCATTAGCTCAAAAGTGGTACTAAATGAAAATACAAAAAAGTTAATAAAACTTAGTGAGAAATTAAGCAAACAATTAGTAGTAATAATCAATGCAGTTATTCCACAGTCATATTTCATGCATTGTCTTATGGAAAGCATATGGTATAGTCAACTATACAACTGAGTTTGCATTAAAGTAAAATATTATATTATCATTGCAATTCCTGTGAATATTTAAATTTTAGATTGCCAAATTTGAAATTTTTCCAGATCAATGGAGCGTGGATACTCACATTTAAGACAATTAAACATTTTAACTTGACTCCCAACATTGCTACTCCTCTGGAATTTTCTTCATAGGTTAATGATTCTGCCATCCATTTAGTGCTCCAGTGCAGACTGCTCATATTCATTTATCTTCTGACCAGTCCTATCCCTCCACACACATTTATTTAATTAACCTGAAATTTGGCTAACTTAACGTCCTAAATATTGCTTACATTTTCTAACACTTCTCTATTCTTCCTGCAATTATCAAAAATAAATGTACCTTCATTGTGTACCTGGAATACCCCAACTGTTTCCTTGTTT
The DNA here is from genome assembly GCF_009873245.2 of Balaenoptera musculus. NCBI lineage: Eukaryota > Metazoa > Chordata > Mammalia > Artiodactyla > Balaenopteridae > Balaenoptera > Balaenoptera musculus. The sequence continues at coordinate 156,315,723 of NC_045786.1, forward strand.
TCTCCTATCATAGTTTCTTTTTATCCCATTCTCCAAACTACTGCCAATGTAATAGTGATCTTTTTGAAACACAAATACTTACACTTCCATTTTTGCAAGTATCACAAAGAACATGAAGGTCAAAGCACATGGAATTGTAAAGTAATAACAGTCATACCACCAGCATCACAACGATGACAATCCCATGAGTCTTCACCTTGTCCCAAGCATTGAAAGGACGAACTACCTATCACATAATCCTCATTCCAATTTAGACTATTATTATTTCAGCTTTATGCAAACTGATACTTATTGGAGATCACTAACTTGCCAAAGGTAATACAGCCTCAAGGCAAACCTGAATGTCCAAATTCACATTTTGTCATTTCCACCAAAGCTCTATATATTTAAGCCACAATAAATCTTTTTATATCCTTAAGAATCATGCCTTTCACATGTTATTTCTCTATCTGGAATGTCAAATAGAGCATTCAGTGGAAAATTCTTATTCTTTTTCAATACGTAGATAGAATATCACCCTCTTATGAGAGGTGTGCCCAAGATAAAAAAGTAATTCTTAAAACAATTTCTAATAAGAGTTATACTTTTTGATGATTTATGGTATGTCAAGAACTTGTACATTTTAAAGGTATTTATTTGTTTACCCTGACGTAAAGGTGATTTGTATCTTTATGTGTATACATGTGAACAGAGAGGCAGAGGTTGACTTGCCCTAAGTCACGGAGCTAGATCACTTAGTATTGCCCATTATTCCAACATGTTTTTGTAACTTGAATGATTTTTGTGAGAGTTTATGAGCAATTCTGTGTGAAAGAATATATCAGTGACAAATTACAGACATTCCATAAATATTTTTTCTATTATGCTATATTGTATGGAAAGATGATAGATGATATAGATAAATGATGATAAGTGACAGATAGATAGATAGATGTATTCCCACTAATTTATCAGTCTTATACCATCTACAGATATTTTCTATTTTTATCTCTATATCAATATCTATATATAACATTAAGTACAGAATGGGAACATAGAATATTTTCTTCCAAAAATGTTTGTTGAAATCATGTTTCTTTTCCCCCAAAGCAGTTTCAGCTTTCTCCAAAATTTTGAAAAGGAACACAATATTTTCTTAATTTTTATATATTTTATTCAAAGTTACGAGTATATGTTGGAGGTCTTGTCAAGGTACTTTCGTGAATCAGGCCCTGACTATTAAACATATTTGAATAAGCAACATCAAAATAAATGAATATAGTAAATTTATAATAGCTATCAAGATGCTATGTATAGTATTTCTACAAAAAACTAATTTCATTGAGTAAAGAATATTATCAGTGAAACAAAAAAACCTGTCACAATAGATCCTGAATGCCAAATAACTCAGTGGTTGTGTGATTGAAATTCTCAGGGTCAGCAAGCAAATGTTTTTCAGATTTAGGACAAGGGCGTTGGAAGGGATTGTGTATTCATGCAGCATATGATGGATAGGAGCAGCTATCAAGACATCCTTATGAGAGAGATTTATATTACAAAATCTTTGGATAATGTTGAGAGCTGCTCTGAGACTGCTCTTCTTTCCTTCCCACTCTCATTACCAAGGGAGAAAAAAAAAAGGACTGTTCTACCTCAGGCTTCCAAAATAACTAACTTTAGAAATATTTTTCTATTTTAAATTATTCAAGACATCTTTTACCTTTTTTTCCATTTTGCACACTGAGGAACACAGTAACCATTTTTTGCAATATTTCCTTTTATACAATTTCAAAGCTTTAGGTCTTGCAGAAAGGAGAGCGGAATCTGCCAGCATAAATACAAGCTCCTACCTCCACCTCCACCTTATTCCAGTGCAATTCTTATTGCTGGCAATACATACAGCCTTTAAGACGTGGAGACTTAATTTGTGCACCAGGTGTTCCTGCATCCAAATTATACCCAGACAACGGTATTCCTTGACTGTCGTGATTGCTTACCAAAGAAAGATCAGGGCAGAGAGCCTTCCCATAGGATCCCATAGAGCCCTCTTCTTGACTTATAATTATGCATATCACATTTTGGAAACACATTTTAAAAATGTGTTTTTACTTTTGTTTTTCTTATCCAACTATAACATCCATGAGGAAAGGGACATTTTGAGTCAATTTTTGGTAAACTGCTCAGCATTCTGCTTTGAAAATACTTGGTAATTAAAATTTTCTTGAAAGAATATTTTAATGAATGGATGGATGAATTGTTGATGTAGTGTTTTTTTCTAGTTCTATACACGTGGATATCATTTGCTTCCAAGTAAGTAATATTTGCAGAAAGAGTTTATTTCTAAAAGTAGCATATTGTAGTGTGTGAGATCATGGATTCTGGATCCACATTACCGGGATTCATAGCCCATGCCTACCTTGGACAACTTATTTACTTGTGCCTCAGTCTTCTCGTCTATATTATAGGAGTTTTGTAAGTATAAAATGAGTAAAAAATACCTGTAGTACGTAGAACAGTGTCTTGTAAGTAGAATGCAATGGACAAATGTTTTCTGTTGTTATAGGAGTGTTTCATGGCATCACTAAAGGAGATAAGTTAGCTATAGTCTCCTTGATTCTCTCAGGAAGAAAGAAAAATATAAACTTTATCCCAGAGGCAGTGATAGTGTGGAAAATGGCAAAATTCACTAGATTGTGTAGCAAATGGATACGTGTTGCATACAGAAGAAATTGGTACATTTCATATCATAATTTGAATTTTACATCTAAAAACAAAAGAAAGACAAAAGTGTAATTTTTTTCTTTTAAAAAGTTAATATGGCTGGGTTAAGTCACCTCTCCTAAGGCTAAGAAAAATGATTTAGAAGAAACAAATGTGAAATACTGACACAAGTGTTAATAACAGGAAAGATGAAAATTTTACATTCTTGAATTTGTGAAATAACTGTACATTGAGTCATAGTTTGTTAAAAGTTAGCAAGAACTGACATATGATAAACTCTCAATGGTTTGCAATCAAAAGAACAAATTACACTTGTCCTTGAAGTTCAAGAGTGCAAAACACTTTTTAAAATTTTTATTTTATATTGGAGTATCGATTAACAATGTTGTGTTAGTTTCTGGTGTACAGCAAAGTGATTCAGTTATACATGTACATGTATCTATTCTTTTTCAAGTTCTTTTCCCATTTAGGTTATTACAGAATATCGAGCAGAGTTCCCTGTGCTATACAGTAGGTCCTTATCGGTTATCTATTTTAGCACTGGTACTTCATTCGGGGAAGAAATTTAGGAAGTATGGTGGGAGGCCTGAAATTAAGGTGCAACGTTAAGTACTTCTCTGACAACTTTGAACATCCTAGGGCCCCAAAGGCCAAACCACGAGTTTTTCAGCTCTCACCAGGTATGACAGACTCTCCACTCAGCTAGTTCCCCTATCCACTGGACCAGCTACTGCAGCCTGCAGAATTATTCAAACAAGCCAATCACATCCTCTCTGGGGAACCCGGAGTCACCCTTCTTGTTGCTGCAACATTTGTCTCCCAGAGTACCTGCACATTCACTCTGTTCCCAGGTGCAACGTCTCATGGCCCTACACAGTGTGCTATGCTCTTCTCCCGAAGGCTGTGGGTTTATGTGACTAATTAACTGCTGTCAGTCTCATCTGTCCAGTGTCAGTGTTAGGTGTCTAGCCATTTCCAGAACCCTAAGGTGGGGCTCAGTGTCTCACCAATGCGTGAAGAGGAGGTGAATAAAACAGGAACATATTTTGAATTTGTTTTATTGTTTTATTTACTTATTTAATCTTGTTATTATTATTATAAAAAGTGGAATCCCTCTCTTATTCCATAATTTTCTCCATTCATTAATCAGTGAGGTTTTTAAAAAATTTTATTTTTGCTATTACCAAATAATGAAGAAACAAACATGCTTGTACACTGTGTTAGTTTTCTATTGCTGCCTGTCAAAATATCACACACTTAGTGGCTTCAAACAGCTTGTGTTAATGAGTACCCAATCCTGCAGGTCAGAATCCTTTGCACGATTGGATTCTCTGCTCAGGGTCTCACCAGGCTGAAATCAACATGTTGGCTAGGCTGTATTCTCACTGAAGTCTGGGTCCTCTTTCAAGGTTGCTTGTTGTTGACAGAGTTCATTCCCTTGAGGTTACAGCACCAAGGTCCTCATTTATGTGCTAGCTGTTGCTGGGGAACCCTCTATCCCAGAGACCTCCCACAGTTCCTTGCCATGGGATCCTCATAGGCAGTTCATAACTTGAGTATTTGCTATCTTCCAGGCCAGCCAGAGCAGCATCTCTCAGACTTCTCTTACTGCCATCATACAGAAAATAGCTTTCTGCTTTTAAAAGGATCATGTGATTAAGTCAGGCCCACCCAGAATAATCTCCCTACCTTAAGGTCAACTGTATTAGTTGGGGTTCTCCATATATAAGATTTATTGTACTGTTTTAGTTCACATAGTGATGCAGCTTCTTGGCAGTCTTCATTCTCTTCATGAGCAAAATGAGGAAATTGGTACTGTTCTATTTTCAGAGTTGTTCTGAAATTCAAATGTGCTAAAGTTTTACAAAACACTTTGTACCGTGCTAAGCACTCTGTAAAGATGATACTACTTATGATAAATATTGCTTATTTAGTTGTAACTCTAAGTTATATTCTGTTGTAAGCACTTCAAAGGAATTATTGCATTTTACTTCACCCTACCCCTATTATAGCCATTTTATATATGAGAAAAATGGAGCACAAATAGATCTAAAATTTTAAACCTGCCACGCTGACTCCAGAGACCATATGACTAACAACTTTTTATTTTGCTATAGGTAAAGTTTTTATTTGATTTCATTCTTGTCTCATTTTTCTAATGTCTTCTTCACTTCTCATTCACAATCCATTCTCTAATAAATGCCACACTGAAATTCTGATTTTTGACTCTCATCCCTTAAAAATTTACCATTTATTTCTTCTTATTTGGAATCTTGCTTTAGTTTGCATCAAACTCTGTTTTCGCCTTGATGATATTTTCTGTTTTTACATGACGTTTTTTCTTTCTGCTCTCCTATGTTTATCTGCAGAAAAAAGTATATAATGGAAACTATGCTTTTCTGTTTATGCATGTGTTTGTTTGTTTATTGGTAACATTCTTTTGTATGGAAATTGCCACAAATGCCATGCTATTATAAGGAAAAACACATTTAATGTTTTAAACTATTGGCTCCCAATTTCTAACATAGCAAAGCGTTTGATAGACTGTGAGACACATTCTTAGATGTTGAGCAAAAACATTACTCTGAAAAACGCTGTCTTTGCCCTCATTGAATAAAAATTGTATTTAACTTTGGATTTTAGTTGTGTTTGGGCTCCATTTAATTTGCTTTCTATAGATTTATTGGAAGAAAGGGGAATATTTGAGTGTTTTAGTGACCCAATTATAGCATTCTCTTGGAATTTGTTTTCTTTATCATTAATGGGAATCTTAATATAATCATCAGCCCTCTGGCCTGGACCAAGTATTGTTATAATTGGTGCTGAAAGTCTTGTTTAAAATTACCCATTGGTTTCCATTCTCGGGTACACACTTTTTTTTTTTTTTTAATTAATTAATTTATTTATTTATGGCTCTGTTGGGTCTTCGTTTCTGTGCGAGGGCTTTCTCTAGTTGCGGCAAGCGGGGGCCACTCTTCATCGCGGTGCGCGGGCCTCTCACTGTCGCAGCCTCTCTTGTTGTGGAGCACAGGCTCCAGACGCGCAGGCTCAGCAATTGTGGCTCACGGGCCCAGTTGCTCTGCGGCATGTGGGATCTTCCCAGACCAGGGCTCGAACCCGTGTGCCCTGCATTGGCAGGCAGATTCTCAACCACTGTGCCACCAGGGAAGCCCCATACACACCTTATTTAAAAAGGATCTGCAACATTTGCTTGAACCAGTTGTGTAAATCATAGTTTTAAAGTCAAAATGTCTGAAGAAAGTATCTAGTTATCTAAGTAGTTTCAGTAAAGCAGTGCAAGATTAAACAAGGAAATGGAATTCCAGTTAGGTCTTGACTCTTTTGGTCATTTTATGGGGAAATTTGGGATATAAAAGGACATTAAATAGATGTGTTTTTTAAAAAATTCTCTTCAAATGGTAGTGAAATTGACCAAATAGAATGCAGTATTTATATATGATCAAATGTGAAATAGTTCTATATAATCTAACATTCACAGCAAGAGACACTCAAGATATATATACCTATATATATATATATATATATATATATTTTTTTTTTTAAACTGATTATGGGTGTGAGAAATGAAATTATAATTTGTTTTGCAGTGATTATGAGAGTGGGACAGCAACATATACTCAGAATTATTTATTATGCTTTGATACTTCTATTAAGTAATTTTGATCATTGGGAAGATGTTGGTCAAAAGGTACAAACTTTGAGCTATGGGTTCTGGAGATCTAATGTACAACATGGTGACTATAGTGTTTAATATGTTTTATACTCAAAATATTTAATTTTAAATGAAAACTGTATACCTATGTGATCCAGGAATAACTATATTTAAAAGATATATTCAAACAATGATATTTTATGAGGCAATTTATTTGTTCATTAATTCATTGATTCATAGTCTCAACAAACAGTAGCACCAGCTGTGAACCAGTTGTCGTGTGATATGAGATAAAAGAATCTCATCTCTCCTCAAGAAGTTCATAGTTTATTGGGTTTGATGGGTAAGTTGTTACTTATATTACTGTTTTGATATATGTGACTTATATAGCCTGAACCTTCCTTTACCATTTACAAATTGATATCATTTCCATGATTTAAAAAAAAGTAAATTTTAAATAAAATGTTTAAGTTACTTGTAGGTAGGTAATAGAAAAAGTTTACCTACTTTCTCTCTCTTAGCAACCACACATGGTGCAAGCTACATTTTTCAATTTTAATATAATTGGTTAATTTTTTTTTGTATATACTATTTCACATATTCAAACTCATTATTTTGTGGAGGGATCCATACTCTTCTCCATATTTTGAAAAAGGTCCATGGTATAAGCAATGCTAAGAACTCCTGATAGAGTGTGGACCAGGAGAAAAGCAAAAAAACTTCAGAAGGTCATAATACAGTAGTCCCCACTTATTTGGGGTTTTGCTTTCCCCAATTTCAATTACATATGGCAACAACTGTTCAAAAATATTAAATGGAAAATTCCAGAAATAAACAGTTCATAAGTTTTAAACTGTCCATTGTTCTTTCTAAAACTATTAAGATCATAATATATTTTTCTTTCTCCTTTATTCTTTTAATCCAGTGAGTTAACTTAAAATTTTTATGTTAAACTTTCCTTTTATTTCTGAGGGAAATTCTTTCTAATTAAGATTTGTTTTTAATATGTGCCAAAGAGATAGTGTTACAACACTGGTAGAAAGTGACAGTACTGCACTTTGAGAATTTTATAAGAACAAAAACGTTCAGAAACTGTTTTTAAACAGCTGAAATTAAAGGTACCACAGATGTTGAATAAAAGCAATTAGACGTGTACATCTAATCT